>NW_019385810.1:135197-162242 GCF_000671375.1 Centruroides sculpturatus | reverse complement strand
CATTATTAAAGACTTCGATACAAAAATGAAAATTTGTGAATTGGCAAAGAAGTTTGATCTACCGGAATTGTCGGTCAGAACAATTATAAAAGGCAAAGAAAAAATTCTCGAAGCTGTGAAAAATGCTCAATCTTTAAATTCAAGCATCATTCATAAACGTCACGGTATTATCGCTGAGATGGAAACAATGCTAAAATTATGGTGTGATAATCAAGTAAATGTGAAAAATTGTATAATAATATAATTTGTTATACATATGTATTATCTAAGATTTTATTAAACATTTTTTTCTAAATTATTGTTTTCTTTAGTCTCTGGCCCCAATTAAAAATTATTTGTATGTATTTATATGTGAAATTATACCCTGACTTACGTGGTTATCGCTCGGTCCCACTTATCGCGTAAGTTTGGGGTATTATTGTAGTTGATCAGCAACCTGTTGTTTGATAAGTTCAAATGCTGTTTGTGGGATAAGGTTGTTGTGTATAATTGTTCTTTTTGATCAACAACCCTTTGTTCGGTGACAGTGAGGTGAGGATATTGTTGTGTGAATCTATGGTGTAGTTGTCTGTATGCTGTCATGTTTGTTTCGAGTCTTGTGATTGTGTAGTACGTACGGATGATAAACTCGTTCATTTCTGATGTCCATTTCATCTGTTGGTGTGGTTTTCCAGCCTTTGTGGTCTGTGGATGCATTCCAGAAAAACATCAAGGCTAGGTTGATTCCTCACATCTGTTGAGGGCATTGCAATAGCGATGCTTGGGCAAGTGCTGCTTTCGCCACAGTAACCAAGGGAGACTGTGACCTATTTTTCGAACGTGAGCCTCTGCCTAACTCACGAACGCAGACCTTGTTAACCCGGGTGATGTCCGGAGCCGGTATCACACTTTGATCTGGTTACTACCATGATAAATATCTCCACAGAATGTAGGTATGGTCACTCTTAGCTTCATTTCTCTCCATAGACCTTACTGGCATGGGTGTCCCTACCAGGAACTTGTGCTCCAGCATGCATTGCTCTATGGTTCAGTAAAATTACTGGGCTCTCCCACCATGACCAGGTGGTGACCACGGGAGAGTTATTATTATTATTATTATTATGTGTTGGGTTTAGTGGGTTATACTCGGTACACACCGGTGGCTGTGTACTATGCCGGACCAGAGTCAAGGCATAGCAACCAAAACAAAACTAAAATTAAATGTGTGTGTCAGTGTCTGTATTAAGGAATTTCCTAACAATATGGCATGTATTCAATATAGTGGCCTTCTGTAGTGTGATGTATGTATTTCTACTCAATTGTAATGTTCCCAGGCTTTTGTGTAGCGTGTGTGGTATCACACCTGTACAGGAGAGAACGACAGGTACAATAAGCACCCTATCCATCCTCCACAGATGCCTGATTTCCTGGGCGAGTTCTGTGTACTTGCTAATTTTTTCAGTGCATGTGTTTTGTACATTGTGAGTGTTTGGAATGGCTATGTCTATAATGTATGTGATTTTATTGTGTTTGTCAATGAGTGTGATGTCTGGTCTGTTGTGGTAAATTGTTTTATCTGTGATTATGGCTCTGTCGTAATACATTTTGTGCGTGTTATTTTCCAATACTGTCTGTGGAATATACTTGTAGTATGGTTCGTGGATGTCTGCCAATTTGTGTTTCTTTGCAAGCTCTTGGTGTATTATATTTGCTACTTGATTGTGTCTATGTAAGTAATCTGTCTGTGCCAAGAGCTTGCAACCAGAAGTGATGTGTTGTATAGTTTCTGGCATGATGTGACATTTTCTGCATGTGTCATTTGTGAGTGTTGTATCTTTGAGTATGTGTTTTCTGTAGTTTTTAGTATTTATGACCTGATCCTGTATGGCAATCATGAATCCTTCCGTCTCCCCAAAGAGGCATCCCCGATCTAACCAGCTGTTTGATGCTTATTATTATTATTATTATTATTAAGGTCATTTTTAAGATTCATAAATGAATTTAAATTTTAAAAATTTTATTAAAACTTACCATGTTTTTGTGCAAATAAGAAAGAACTGGTAATCTGCCTCGACTACGAAAACGACTGCTCCCCACTAATGTGGGTTTAGATGCTAACACAGGAACATATAAATATTTAGGATATGTGTCACAAATCTGAAAAAGAAATTAATTAAAAATTTTCTGGTATAAAATAAATTAAAGCTTTGTTTTCATTCACTGGCAAAAGTTCAAAAATATTAAATGAATTTGAATATTTAAAACCAATGAAAAAAGCTAAAATTTAATGTTTACTTTTACATACTTTAAAATTACATTGAAATTTGAGTAAAGAAACATAATAGAAAATTATTTAATTTAAGATAAATTTATAATGAGGTAAATATAAAATATGAATGATCTACATCTTAAATTTTCTTCATTTTAAAAAAATTAAAAGTCACATCCAATTCATCACATAGGCTAATGTAAAATTAAATAATTTATTTCATGCAAACAAAATATTCAATAATAAATATAATTAACAATAATTAAAAACTGAAACATTAACAATTCTCTAATTTTGCATTTAACTTCCATTTAAATTTAACATTTTCCAATTAATAATAATTAAAGAAGATAAAACATTGACATACATAATACTGTTTTCCTAGTATGTACACAGTACTGTCTATAAATTTGAGAACTGAAATTACAAAAAAATGAAAACACACAAAAGATATACTTTGAATGAAACGTGTGTATTAAACTATTGGCATGTATTTAGTGGTACACTTTAGGGTGGTCATTATGATTTTCAGACACCAACAGTAAATTTCTCTTTACTGATTGTCTTTAATTTGTTGGTTGCAGTATTTTTGATAATTAGAAAATCTGTAAATTTGTGTCCTTTAAGTTCCAATTTTAACAAATAAAATAGTTTTGAAGTAACAAATCTGGCAAGTAAGGGAGTAATAGAGATGAGGATTATTTTTGTCAAAACTTGATGTATTCTTGGAGCTTTGTGAACAGATACATTATTGTGAAATCTCAAGACAAATGAGGCAGGATGATATGCTCAATATGTTTCAGGAGACAATCTAGTACTTCTTAATGATACTCTGCATTCACTCTTCTGGTGTATATTATTTGTGAACCATTGTAAAATAAAATCAGAAAGAAACAAAGAAAGATCAACATAATTTTGATGCATGACTTTTGAAATTTTAATTTCTTTGGTGTGAGAGATGCTTCACCAACCCATTCAGAAAGCTTTCATGTGGTTCCAGGATCACAAGTGAAACACCAAGTCTCATCATCTTCCTGTAATAATTTGTCAAAGGAATTTTTCTCTGCATTTGCCATCACAATGATGTCCTGACAAGACATGACTTGAACTTCTCTTTGTTTAGCTGACAAGACATAGGACAAAATAAGCCCACAACTTCCTCAAAATATGAACAACAGGTTTGGGAATTTTCAGTCTCAGTTATCATCTGTGATGTTATTTGACAATCATTTTTCATCAACTCTGCAATGGTGTGAATGTTTTCTTTTGTTAAAGTCAGAATGAGATGTTCACTTTTCATGTCATCATTTATTGATTTTCTTTGATCACAAAAACGCAAATATCACTACTATGCATATGTAGCTAGAACTATTTCTAAGATTATCAGCACAAAACCTTTCTCACTAATTTCTAGCCTTATTAACTGGAGTACAAACGTTTTCGGCCTTCTTAATAGGCCTTCCTCGGGTACACTGTGGAGTGTCAGTTAGAAGAAGTTTAAATGCTGCCAATGTTTACCCAGGTATCGTCTTACCAGTGACGTCATTGTCGGTGATAGGTATACGACACCGAGGGCGAAAATACATACTTTTGGTAAAGAAGGGAGGTGTGCAGATAGGATACTTGCTAAAGTTGGGGAAAAAGATTTTAGAGTAAGCGCGCTACGTACAGGAGATGCACAATCACAACAGGGGGTTAGTGGGGAGTGACGTCATAGTTGAGGCCGTAAATATTCAACGCTACAGTAAGAAGAGGCGTGCGAACGACCGTGGATGGAAAGGGGGGTTACGATTAGAAGGTAGAATTGGAAATAAACGTGACCAGTAAAAAGCGCTAACGGTTGCACGCGGTGAGGGTGGGATGGTCTATTTATTTCAAGGGGTTGTCGAAGGATGATTTCCAAGCGGAGGAGAGCAAGTCCGCATCTCTGCTGTTGATACAACCGTCTTTGAGGGATTGCTCTCCTCCTCTCTCTCCTCCGCTTGGAAATCATTCTTCGACAACCCCTTGAAATAAATAGACCATCCCACCCTCACCGCGTGCAACCGTTAGCGCTTTTTTACTTGTCGTGTTTATTTCCAATTCTACCTTCTAATCGTAACCCCCTTCCCATCCACGGTCGTTCGCACGCCTCTTCTTACTGTAGCGTTGAATATTTACGGCCTCAACTATGACGTCACTCCCCACTAACCCCCTGTTGTGATTGTGCATCTCCTGTACGTAGCGCGCTTACTCTAAAATCTTTTTCCCCAACTTTAGCAAGTATCCTATCTGCACACCTCCCTTCTTTACCAAAAGTATGTATTTTCGCCCTCGGTGTCGTATACCTATCACCGACAATGACGTCACTGGTAAGACGATACCTGGGTAAACATTGGCAGCATTTAAACTTCTTCTAACCGACGCTCCACAGTGTACCCGAGGAAGGCCTATTAAGATGGCTGAAAACGTTTGTACTCCAGTTAATAAGGCTAGAAATTAGTGAGAAAGGTTTTGTGCTGATAACGCAAATATCACCTGAAGACATTAGACTGGTTCAGATCCTCATTATCAAATGACTTTTGTACCAATTATAGAGTTTCTGTATAAGAAAGACCAGTTTTAAAACAAAATTTAATTGCAATCTTCTGTTCAAATTTGAATCTCACAAAATAAACAGAATTGCAAGATTGCTCTGAAAAAATATTCAGGAGTTTCTGAATATACATTAACCACACACTACAAATAAATAGGCAACAGTTGCTATTACTTAATTAGCATATCAGCCAATGCATTTTTCAATGCATTTTTATATACATTACTGTTCTGGAAAAAATTAAGTCCTAAACTTATATACCATCACAAAGTTTATATTTAACTTTCTGAAATTTATTTTGTTGATGTCACTTGTAGCATTCAACACTGATTATTTAAAAATTGATTTAAATATAACAACTCTAAATTGCTATTATAGTTTTTTTTATATCTTTTGTTAGTATTTGAAAAAATTTTAATATAAAAGAATAGACTTTTATCACTATCATTGGTTCTCTGCTTGACAATCATTAAGGTTCTTGAGCTATATCCACATCTATATCCAGTTTTCTCTATTCCACACAAAGGTCCTCATTTTCTTGTATCCAATGCCATCCTTTAAATCGTTCAGCATCTTCCTCCTCCTTCCCCTTCTATTGATCCTTCTATAATTGTCTTCATTGAACCATTCATTATCTCTGAGTACGTATCCTATCCAATTGGCCTTTCTTTTCTGTGTTGTTTTTAGCAAGCTTCTTTCCTCATTAATTCTTCTGATGACTTCTTCAATGCATACTTTACCTGTCCATTTAATTTTGAGCATTTTCCACCTTATCCACATCCTGAATGTCTCCAGTTTCTTTTCTTCTACTGAGAAAAGTAGAAGAAAAGTCAAAGTCTCTGCTCTGTACAAGAGTACATTCCATAAAAAACACTTTGGATCTGGAATTGAAAAAAAAACCCAAAAAGCAAAGTCCCACAAATTATTGTTCTCATTTTCATGAATATTTGTCTAGAAATTCCAATTCTCATTCAAACTTCTTTCTCACATCTCCAGTCTGCTGTGAGAATGCTGCAGAGATACCTAAAACAAAGTCCGCTCCACTCTCCCCCCTTCAATTACCAGCTGTCTTCCTTTCCTCCTATACTTAATATCTTTGTTTTTGTGCATTTATTTTCATGTCATATTTTTTTGCAGATTTCCTCAAGCTTGTTCACTGCTTCTTTCAAATCTTGGGCTTCAGCTAGTGTTGCCATATCATATCCATACCATAACTTAATTTTTCTTCCTCCAATATTCACTCCTTCCCACATCATTTCAGCTTCACCTATCATCCTTTCCATATACAAATTAAACAAGGTAGATGAGAGGCAACCACCTTGCCTGACCCCTCTGCCAATCTTCACTCTAAGATTCTTTCCCCTTTATTCTCATAATTACATATTGTTCTCTATATAAATTTTGTACCAATTTTCTTTCTTTTAGCATTGTCATAAGTTTATTCCAGCTTTCTCTAAATCATTAAAGCGCATGCAAAATACTTTGTCCTTTTCTAAGAGTCTTTCACCAATCATTCTTACTAATCCCAATGTCCCTCATTCCTCTGCCTCTTCTAAAACCAAATTGTTTTTCTGTAAGAAATTCATCTATCCTACCTTCCAGTCTTTTATTAATCATTCTTGTATTTACTGCATTTGAAATTAAACTTACTGTCCTAAAGTCTTCACATTTCATAGCACCCAGTGGTGATATTCAAAATATTTAACAAAGGGTTTGCTAACAGAAAATTTTTCCTTAACAATTTTTTTTCCGCTCAAACGGTGCATTAGCAACATTAGCACAAAACCTGACCTTAAGATACCCATATAAATATAAAAGATGCGTTCACAAAATTAAGTCAGTTAAAATTTAACATTGTTTATACCAGAACTATATTCTTTTTGATAAATAATAAAGAAGAGTGTTCAAAATGGTTTATTTTGTACATATTTTATTACAATATGTGTTCCACAGCCATCTTGTATTTTCTTGCGCGCGTGGGATTGTGGGATCTCTCTTATGACTGGATCTAGTTTCAAAAACTCTCGAGTCGATCGCAATTGAATCTTGTTTCAGTCAAGATTGAAATGGTCGAGGGCAGTCGCACCAAGGTGAACAGGGTATAAGGCTCTAGTTTAGTAGTGTTACAGAGTATAATACATATATTTTAATATATTTTTTAAAAGAAACAAAACCACTGAGAAACATTATGTGTGTTTAACAAGGTTCGGAAAACTTTAAAAATGTTAACAACGGGTTCAGCCAAACCTGTGCAAACCCGCTGAACATCACCACCGGTAGCACCTGTTTTTTTTCTAAGGGGATCATTATTGAGTCTTAAGTCTTTTGGCCATTCATTTCATATATCTTGTTACACAGCGAGAGCAACGTAACAAGGAACATTTCTCTTTCTTCCAGACATTTCAGGAATTCCACTAGTATCATGTCTGCTCCAACAGCCTCATTACCAACCTTTATTTCTCTCAAAGACTTTTCCACTCTTCCTTCATCAGTTTGGGAAGACCTTTTTCGTCATCATGTATTTTCTCTTCACCTTTATGTCATATTCTATCATTTCCTGTCATAGATAAAGATCCTTCACATTTTCACTGCACCCTGAGATAATTTCCTCTTCTATCATCAACCTCTTGTCAAGCTTAAATTCAATGCATCTCAGGCTTCCTATCCTTCTATTTAACACACAGTCCACTATGCATTCTGGCTAACTTGAACGACTTCTACAGATACAAACTGTCCGCCTTTTGAGCACTCATCAGAAGAGCGTATTCACATTGCTCTAATGTGCTGGATAGAATCAAAGAACTTAATAGAATTAAAGAAACAGCTTCAAACTTGGGATATAAAAAAAGTACAATGGAAGGGCTAATTAAAAGAGATGAAGGAGACAATGTAATAAGAACACAAGCAAATTGATTTAAAATCTCCAAGTTCACATATAATCGAAACATCAAGAACATCATGAAACAAGTAGCAACAGAAAACATTCAAAAATGATAAGAGAGCGCCTAATATATGCAGTATTTTAAGAAATGATAAAGACATGATTAAAAAAGAAGAAAAAGCAGGCGCATATAAAATTCCATTTAAAAATCATTAATTAGGAATTTAAAAGGATTATATTGGGGACACAAGAAGGAATTTGGCTACCAGACTTAAAGAGCACAAATACAATATTAACAAAGGGCACTGCAACACAGTATTATCCTGTATGGCACAAGCAGAGGACTCTGTGGTTAAATGGAATGAAGTGACTATCCTCAGGACTATGCATTCTCCATTATTGGCAATGCACAAAGAAAAAATTGAAATATATACAAGTAAATTAAAAGATGGTTGTATTAACTCCAGGGATGCAGGGGGACTAGCTTCCACATGGAAGTTCTACATAAAAGAAAAAATAAAATGCAAAAATTCTTAGCCCACACCTGCCCTTATACCTAATGGCATTTTTTGTGTATTTATTTTATTTTATTTTAATACATTATTTACATTGTTATTGTATTAGTTCATTTACTATATTTGATTTTATTATTTATTTGCTATTTTATCCAGTATTTTGATTTAAATGTAAAAGTATTCAAACGTTCTGATGTTTAAATATTAAGTTAAATATGTTCGAGAATACGTGCATCTGAAGATGGCCTATCATATTAGGTCAAAAACGTTAATGTTTATTTACAGCAGGGCTGTGGAGTCAGAGTCATGGAGTTTTGGTGTTTTAGCCGGAGTCGGGGTAGTCAAAAAATCTGCCGACTCCGACTCCTTTTTACTTACCAACTTGTTACGTATATAAAATGGAAAAGTATTGAAACTGTGTCAAATTTGACCCTCCAAGTTCTTTTTTTCAAATCTACACATTTGGAAACCTCCCAAACCCCTCAAAAAACTCAATAAAGGGGAAAAATTCGTGTGCGTGTGTGCATTGGCGTCTAATTTGTTTAATTTCTTTATTTTCTGTTCTGAGATATTAAACAATATCTCAGAATGGGTAAAATTTAAGAAACGAAATGTGGCACTGTAGCTTGCGTATAAAAGGGCATTAATAATATTAAATCTTGGTTCTTAATTATAGGTTGACAGGGTAAAGACATGAAAGTGGTTGTGTGTCATCTCTCTTAATGAATATTTTACTCGTTATTAGCATTCAAAATTAAGAAAAAAAATAAAACTCGTCTCTACCCTCAAAGTAAGTTTTTTTGCCATTTTATAATAGTACAATAAAACCCGTTAAGATAAAACATAAAATTCATCTGGATACGAGTCCAAGTTTACTTGCCATGTCTAATCACCAGGAACAACTATTTCCATTGCAGAGACAACCTTTCTTTAGAGGCTATGCCTCCGCACGAATATGTAAAACAGTTTAAAATGTCCACAGGTATTCGTGCAGAGGCATAGCCTCTAAAGAAAGGTTGTCTCTGCAATGGAAATAGTTGTTCCTGGTGATTAGACATTGCAAGTAAACTTGGACTCGTATCCAGATGAATTTTATGTTTTATTAAAATGTAATTCTGCCAGCCCATTTCTACAAACCCGTTAAGATGTTTTTGCCTAAGATGTGAGAATGTATATGGGGACATGATTTAGTTCAACCACTTTCACGCTTAATAACTAACTCCTGTGTCCTCATCTGACCACTCTGATCACAGAAATTATTAGGCTTCAAACATGATGAACAAAATCATGCCCCCCACACACAGTTTAACATCCACACATACAGAAAAAACCTTGAATCTTTTGCATATCTCGAAATTTCAAGGTGTCCCAAGTCCAAAAATGTAAAAATTTGGGAGGGGTCATTTTTTACCAAGCGCTACACTTTCCCTCTGTTATATATAACAGCTGGAAAAGTAAAAATTATCGAATACATATTTATATATTACTTAGAGAAGTCTTTTAGCTTTGGAATAAAAAGTTTCTATGCTCTTTCTTTATTAGAACTCTATTTATTGAATCTTTTATTCTGAGGTCACGTGATGACATCAGAATTTCCAGGTTTCTTTTGGTAACAAGTCTGCCCCTGGTCGGAGTCGGAGTCAAATGATAAGGAAAAGTTAGAGTCAGTAGATTTTTACGCGACTCCACAGCCCTGATTTATAGAAATGTTTTTCTCAGCATCAGGTGTTGGATGATTTATTATTTAAGGAGCTGAATAAGATATTTGGTTAAAATGTTATACATTTCATTAATTATTAATTTACTAAACACACAAAATATCTTACATCATAATCCTTATTAATACTTGTTAAATGCCAATGTTCATTAGGTAAACCCATTCTAGAAAATTCTGCTTGTAAATCAAACTTATCCCAACCGGCTGATTTTGGAAAATCTTCATTTGATGCAGTATAATGAAAACAATACAAATCTTCTATATTCACTGTAAACAGAGAAAAATGAATTGCATTAAAATATTTAATTGTAATATATTTTATTTCAGTAGAATCGTAATTAAAAATACTTCAAAATTATTCCTGAATTAAAATCATTAACTATTGCTAAAAGTAAAACTAATGATAAAAAATTAGTAAAATTTGCCACATGACTAATATTACAAACAAAAACTGCTGTCGTCAAGATCACCAAAAACTATATGTAACAATTTACATATTTTCAATTTAAATTGTTATTTATAGTTTTTGATGATCACACACACACACAATGGCCAAACTGCAGCTTGAAAGCCCTATGTGACTCTTCTAGACCATTATAGCTCCTGTACAACCTGTAAGTATAATTACTTTTTTATAAACATAAATTTTATATAAACATCCATTCCTCCTTTTGTACAGTGCCTACATTCCAAAGAATAGTGCATAAAAAAAAATACACATCCTTAAGAAAAGTGCTTGATAGAATCCACAACTAATCAAACATCTTTACTATACCCAATACGATTAAAGCTATCCATCAACCAAAGCCGAATATTGTCGGGTTAGGAATGGCTATAATACTTTAATTTAATAGACAATTTGGCATTAGAGTTAGGCGTTAGGTGCAATCTCTTGATAAATTTAATAATTATAAATTAATTAAATAATTTAAATAATAATTTAAGATTACTGGAAGAAAAGAATTGGCCCGAAGCGGGACTCAAATCCGCAACTCCTGCTTACCATGCAGATGCGTTGCCAATTACATTACCCAGACCTTCGGTCTGATCTCCTCTTCCAGCATCTATAAACTAACGATATAATCATCGACGATTATTAGAATCCATAACTTCAATGGAATGAAAAAATAAGAAATTTACAAAAGAAACACAATTAATACAAGATTAGCACAAGGTAAGAGAGCACTTAAAAGATTAAATGGAATATGGTGGAGTGAAGAAATAACAAGATCAAGAAAAAAAGTATATATAATGCTATTGTTAAAAGCATTCTGTTATATGGGGCAGAGCCATGGAGAATGACTGGGGAAGAGAAAAGTAACAACGATTGAAATGGATGCATTGAGAAGATTGTGCAGAATATCAAAAAATGAAAGAATAACTAATGAGAGAATCAAAGACCTAATGGGATTGAAGGAGTACCAGACAAACTTGGTATGATGGAGTGAAGTTAGCATGTAGTGAAAAAAGGATTAAAGAGGAATGGTATATGGATAGAGATGGAGAGGATTTCTGGAGATTGGAAAGTGACATCAGACACCATAAACTAATTATAGATAGATAGAAACACAAGCTCTTTTATTTTAAAATCATTTATCATTAGCATTACAGTGGGTGATCAGTTAACGAACAGATTGGTTAATGAACAAATCGGATAACGAACACTTTTGCGAAAGACTTTTATGATCAGACAATGAGCACATGTTTGGATAACGAACACTTCACTGAACAAACACAAGAAGCAGCGACGTAAAATAACAAATACCGATTGGTCTTCCTTTGTCTTCAGGCAACAATTGGAAACTTTTTGGAGTGCGGGAGACATCGACATTGACGTTCTACCCAGTATATACTGATCGGATAGTATTTCCCCGAACTTTGAAATACTCCCTTGTAATTCCAGCCCTTATAATATTTCTGACAGAAATGATTCTTTTACATTTTCTTCTGAAAATGCAGATTTATGACAATATTTGCTATTAAAGATCTTTTGAAGAAGTGGGATGATGTCAGAATAACGGCCTTAAAATGGCATCCAAACCAGGTTGAGGTTAATAGGCCTAGGGATCTCTACAATTACAATGCTATTAATTACTTCTGAAAAATCATGAAGAAGACAGAGAAGCAATCGACATTGGTCAGATTCTTTAACCCCCACAAACGGAAAAAACATGACTAATAAAAATGCAAGACTGTGTATATATGTATTTTTATTGTTACATATGAATAAACGTAATAAGAAAGTATATATTTTTTAATTTTTGGGGGTCTCCAGAACGAATTAATCAAATTCCCATAGAAACCTATGGTAAATTGATAATTGGTTAACAAACAATTCGGATAGCAAACAAAGTCTTGGAATGGATTATGTTCGTTAACTGATCACCCACTGTATTTGTACACAAATATAATAAACACAAGGTAGCATAGGAAACAAAATCAACATATAGTATTATATACACACAGTATTGTACTGTGCTTAAAAAAGCTGTGTGTTTCCAAATCAAAAGTTCATTTAACTTTAAAACCAATCTTTAAACAAAAAGAGTGATTTTTTTAACAATAACACAAATTTAACAAAAAGTTAAATTTAAAAATTTTCATATAAACTGTTTCTTCCTGGATGAAAAAAACATCAATTGCATAAAAAAGAGGATTAGTTTGCTTTTGTCAACCACATTACTTCAAATCGCATAAAAATACACCATACAAAAAGAGGGACAGGTGTATATAACACTGTTCCAATAGACAATGAGGTCTTGTGATAAGTGATATATGACTCCTATTATGACAAGGCTTGGCCACCTGACACACACACACAGTAATTCAAAACTCTGGGTACAAACTTTTATGGGGAGGCAGAGTACAAAATGAAAAAAAAACTATATTCACATAGGAATGTATGATCAGAATCATCATCATAATGTTCTAGAGCAGTGTTTTTCAATTGTCAGTCTGAAAAAATTCACCAATCCACAGGAAAATATATTTGACCATACTGACACCAGTGTAGTTAATTACAGGTGACATTTAAATAGTAATCTAGAGCAGTGTTTCTCAAACTATGAATCACAACCCAATATTGGGTCATGTTAAAATCTTAACGAGTCATGAAATGATACCATCTTTCACAGAAATACTTGTAACACTTGTATTACTGAAGTACTCTCTAAGAACTAAGAACAATACACACATCTGTTAAGTACTGAAAACTTAACAACTTTTTCTTATAGTTATTATTGTCACTTAGTAATAAAATTAAGATTATATGAGCGGTTTATTTTGAAAATGGGGCAAGTCCAATTTTTGTTATTGCGAGATATTTAAAGGTTTGCATTTCAATAAATTTAAAAATATTGGTAAGTATTAATAGATATATTTTTAATATTTTGTGGTACCAGATAATGTAAGTTTATAATCCAATAGTGTTTACAGTGCTGACTAAAAAAAGTAAGAGTTTCATTATAACTAAATGGACTTGCCTCACTTTCAAAATTAATGAATTATTGTAATCGTTCATTTAATTGGGAATTTCTTCCAGTTGCATCAGCCTTTTTTTAATAATAATAACAAAATACTATTCAAATTTTTATAAATATTTATTCATTTGATAAAAAGTGAAACAAAACAAAGAATATTCTAGTAGAAAATATAACATAAAAAATCAGTTTTATTAAGAATTTCAATGAAATTATAAATTTTCAGTTTATACGTAGGTATAATTAAATGAATTTTATTCAGAATTTAACATTTTAAAATATTCATGATGAACGGGAGGTATATATGGTAATAAATCCACCATGTCCTTGTATTTTACAGATGTAATAGATCTCCTTTTTTCATACAGAAAAGATAACTTTATATTTCCGAAATTAGTTGGTCTTCCTTGTTGTGGTGACAAATCGATAATTTTAAATTCAGCATCTCGTTCTATCGAAGTTTTGTAGAACATTTTGTATGGTGCATCCCTTGTAAATCTGATTCAGCATATATTTAACCAATTCACGGTTTCTCCATCGGTATTTTTGTTTCTTTTTAAAACTGCTTTCCCCGAAGGTTGGGTTGAAAAAAATTTTCGCGTTTCATTTCATGTACTAAAAATTTATTATGTTTTCGACAATTTCGTATTAGTTTATAGTAATCCCGGGGAATATACAAGGAACTGGCTTTCTGGATTGCCATTTCTACCACTCGAAAATCACGATCGTTCGGTAAAAATGAATGTCCTGAAAATAAAAATTTGTGATCAATGATATTCATTTCATTGTCACCAGACTGAACAATTTTTATCCACATTAAGGCCAACTTTATGTTTCTATTTTGGCCAGTGCACATGTCACTAGCTATAATGTGTTTTTGGGTTGTCACAGTCTGTAAGTGCTTCAAACAGCAAGATGCTACTTCTTGTGCTCCTCGGGATGCTATAGTTTCATCCCAAACATACACACTAACTTCATCATTATGAAAATTGTGGAAACCTTGATTCAATACATACATATTCCGCTTATATTTCTCGGTGTTGGAAGTAAACCTATTATTATCGAAACACAAAATTAAAATATACTTTTTGTTATTTATGAAATATTGTACAACCACCGACTTTCAATATCAAAGATAGATAGACAGAAACACCTTAGATTTCAGACATGATGTCAAACGGCCACATTGCTTCACCATACAGCAACCGGAGCTAAATTTTGCTGTAATATGTGCGGTCAAAAATAATTTCAATCTAAGATGGACTTGCACCACTTTCAAAATAAACATATTTTCAATACTGTTAAGAGCTAAAACTTCCATCTCCCAAATACTAGAATCTGAATTTTTTTTTACTATAAATTGTTTATGCATAAAAAGATCATAACAAGTTTTATCTATAACTACCATTATCTCCATTTTTTTCAAAAATGGACTTGCCCCACTTTCAAAATAAACGGCTCATATAATGTGTGTATGAGATTAATTTCTCTTTTCTATTTTGAATAACATTTTGGGTAATGGAACCATTGCAAACAAAAGATATTGGATCACATGAACAAAAAGTTTGAGAAACACTGATCTAGAGTTATTGTATGTAACTCTAGATCAGTGTAATCAGATGTACGTGTGTACAGTAATGCTACATAAGCACATATAAGCATAATTCATAGTTGCTTAAATACTTGTTCACTTAAAATTATCCACAATTTTTTCAGTCCACAATGAGAAAAAGGTTGAGAAACTGTTCTGGAGTATATACTAAGATACAGTAATGAAAAGACAATAAATGATGCACAATACAATCAGCATCATGTCATCTATTAACATCAGCTGCATCATACATAAAGTGCATATCTGCCATTTTAGCATTTGTAAAACGATGCATGTTCTGTGCATGAAGTCAGTATTTCAAAAGAAGAAGACCAAATTGTCCAATTGCATCACTGAACAAGCCCTGTAACACATTAGGATGGAATTTCTGATCATACATTCCTATGTGAATATGGTTTTTTTTATGTTCTCCATCTTCCCTAAAAGTTTGTATCCTGAGTTTTGAATCATTCTAGATACATAAAATTTCTGCCAACTTTGTCATCCATTCTTTACTTTATAATACAGAGTTTGGAAAGGATATTTGCAAAAATTAAACTATGGGATCTGTAAAGTAAATTAAGTAAAAATGTTCCATGATTACTATGGTACAAATGCATGGTTAGATATACAGTAATACCTCGACTTACACTACCCGGACTTACGCAAACCCGGAGTTATGCGATTTTCAAATCTCGTCGATTCATCTTTTGTTTGCGCGCCATACAACTTTTGATTACTCACTCCCCCCCCACACTATTGTTCAGCTTACATGTTCAGACGTGTAGCGCGGAATCGACACATAGCTACAATTTATTTTGTGCTATTTATTTCTGTGTTTGTTATATCTACGGAGACTTGAGAGACTCTATGTGGTGATTTCTTGTAACCGTGAATGAATCAAAAAACGAGATAAGATTAACGAGAACATTTATTAGCTTACATACATCCGACTTGGATTTTACACAAATTGCAAAATTATACCCCGACTTACGCGAATTCGACTTACGTGGCTATCACTCGGTCCCACCTATCACGTAAGTTCGGGGTATTACTGTATTGGAACTCTTTCTCTAGGGCTACTTGAAGAGAAAGATGTATGCCACAGAGATAACTGAGAGGAATTAACTGCCCAAATAACACGAAACACAAGTGTTGCATCAAAATGCTGAAGTACTTTTAGGGGTTTGTCATAGTGTTTTGAAAAGCAGTGAACTTGGTCGTCGAAGGGTCAAGACGTACTACTCAGCGCTCATTATTTCGTTGAGGTTTATACTGGATATATTGGTCGGATTGTATTGTTTGATACATCGTTGGAAAGCGGATTCGAATCACGGTTGGTTTTATATTGGAATGGTTATGCTATATTTTATTAGGGGGGAGTTATGGATTATTAAATTAGGTAATATTCGGTTCGTTTAGCGGGGGGTTTTAATTGTATGGAGTGTTAGCTTATATTCTTTATTTGAGGTTACATTACTGGTCATAATTTCAATATTTAGTGCTATTTGTTTAAATTTTAACGGTTATAGTCTAGTTTTAATAATTTTCTATTTAGGTTCTTGGAACTTAACGCTCTGGATTTTCTTTGTTTGTTTCAAAGTCTAACGGTCGTTGTTATTGTCTTTCTAATGGGTTTCTTCCGGTCGTTGTAATTGTGTTTTTAACGGATTTGTAACGGTTTCTTTTGGTTTTAACGGCTGTTTTTTATTATAAAAAACATATATTAGTAATTTTATACATTTGGCTTTTAAAATTTACATTTAGGCAATATAAAATTATAATCGTTTGAAGTTAGTAAGGATAAATTATTAATATTATTTTATTTTATTATAAATGCTATTTAAAGTTTCAAAATTTTAAATTTAAATTTAAATTATTCGGGTGTTTATAAGTTTTAGTATTACTGGTTTCATTCTGGTTAGAATAGCTTATAGATTGGTTTTCTTCGGACTTTTGTTTGGTTTGAATAAACTTTAAGTTAAGGTTTTAGGTTTAGTATAGGTTTTGTATAGCTTGTGTTATCAATGGCGTCTGATATGGTTGATCCGCAACTGATTTTAGAACCTCTGGCTGATGTTGATAATCAATCAAATTCAAGTACCTCGACAAAGAGCACAACGGAAGCGGAAGTAGTTAGTTCGTTAGAAGGTAGCCTACTTAAGGAGTCGAGCCAACATATGCAACGAATTTTATACCTGCTTCCAAAGACGTAAAAAAAAAACATAACTGTTCCTCAACGAAATGAAATAAAAGAAAGAGTGACACAAATGTTTGCTGGGATTAACCAAATGTATGGCATGCTCCAGCAATTGAAGGCTATAGCAATCAAACCCAAACTTTCAATTTCTCAGGATTTACAAGAAAATGAAGCAGCTCCTCTCTATTCTGAAGTAGTACGGGCTAATAGTTTACAATACCCAGCACAGAGTACAGCGACCAAAGCAATAAATAAATCTATAAATGATAAAATAAAAAGCGAAGGCAGTGGAAGTAGTAACGCTATAATAGTTTACCCCAAGCTGGAAGGGAGCAACAACGTAAACATGGAAGATATTTTTGCTGATATAACAAATAAAATTAAACCTGAACGATTACGAATAAAAGTGACAGCAATTAAAAAAGTCAAGGGAGACGGGATATGTTTCCGTACTGGAAGCCGTAAGGAGGCAGAAGCACTTAGCCAAGCAATACAAGAACTACCAGAAGTTAAGGAAAAAATAAATGTTAAAGTTTCAGAGGGCCGTAAGCCTAGGATAATTTTGTTAAATGTTCCGTATTGCGTTGAAGAGAATGAAATTGTTGAAAAAATATATGACCAGAATACCACATTAACATCTATTTCCAAGGAAGAATTTGTAACCACAACAAGGATAAGCACTACAATAACAAAAGGAAACGTCCGGGAAAATTGCCGACATGTAGTGTTGTCTACCTCTCCAGCTATAAGAAGACAACTAATTAAAATAAAGAATGTGGCTTTATCCTGGGCAAATATACGTACAGATGATTATATATATATCACACGCTGTTTTAATTGCTGTGGTTTTAACCACATAGCAAGGGAGTGCCCAATGAATCAGAAATGCAGCCATTGTTCAAAAGACCACGAATACAAGGAATGTTCGCACCCGGAACAACCACCTTGTTGTACTAATTGTAAGGAGTCAAATAAAAATCTACCACCAAACAGGAGGAAACCAACGAACCATAACGCTTTTGCCCAGCAATGTCCTCTACTGAAAAAACTAAAGGAACAACAGATAAAACTAACAAATTATGGATACTAGAAACAAACACAACATTACTCTGATACAGATAAATTTGCAGAAATCAAAGGCAGCAACTACTGAAGCGTTACAAGTGGCCAATGATCACCAAGCTGATATTATGATAATACAAGAACCGTATTGTTTTAACAAAAAAATAGCACTCTTTGGCAATAAGAACATTCTTTCCTACTCCAACAACCAAGACAACCCACTAACTGGTTTTGTGATTCTGAACAATAGCATAGATGCTCAATTTCTTACAACTTACAGCAACGAATACTTTACCACTGCTCTTATTAATATTAACGGCTCTCCAATAATAATAATTTCATTTTATTGCGCTCCATCGGAAGACATCACAAATTCCCTGGATAGTTTACAAACGGTTATTAGGCAGCTTCATATGTACCCAATACTTACTGCAGGAGATTTCAACGCAAAATCTCCTCTCTGGTATAGTCCCTATGAGGATCCGAGGGGGTACAAGGTCACAGAACTGATGAACGAACTAAGCCTTATTTCCATAAATTCTAGTACTTATCCAACTTACTTATCTTCTACCGGCGAAAGTTGGATTGATCTCTGCTTAGCAAATCAGCATCTCACTCGTTACCAAATTACCTGTCGCACGCTGGAAGAACACTCCGCCAGCGATCATAGTTATATAAAAAGTAGTATTAGCATTAATAGCATTAAAGAAAATATTCAAATAGTTCAGAGAACAAATTGGGAAAAATTTCAAGATATCATTAAGGATAACTGGGTCTGTGACCCCATAATTAACATCACCGAAGAAACAGAACTGAACAGGGTAATAAAGGAACTTCAGAATACCATCCACATTGCGTATCAGGCTGCCACAAAGGTACGAGCAACAAAGGTTTCTGCTCCATGGTGGAACCAAGAACTTGCGAAGCAAAGGAAAATACTACGGAAAGCCAGGAACAGATTTCGGAGAGAGAGGGATCAACATCAAAGGGAAATATATAGACAGGAATATCTCACCCTTTTTAAAAGTTATAAAACTGAGCTAATTAAAACTCGTACGAACTCATGGAGGCAATTCTGCACAGATCTAGGCAACTCCAAACCGTGGTCTATACCTTACTATATAGCAAGGGGCAAATTTAGGAACACGAAAATACCTGATAATTTATCATCTAACATTCAAAACCCTGGCCATGCTATACAGGATACTTACTCACAAATAATTAATGATTTATTTCCAATGGACAACCCAGAAGAAGATAACGACTTTCAAAGGAACATGCGTCAACAAAGCAGCATTACTCAATCAACATTAGATGAAGAACCGTTCACTGCTCAGGAAATTGCAAGGGAGTTTGACCGAATTAAAATCAAGAAAGCCCCAGGCCCCGATAACATTTCTCCCAAGATGGCGAAAATGGCATTTAA
This sequence comes from Centruroides sculpturatus, assembly GCF_000671375.1. NCBI lineage: Eukaryota > Metazoa > Arthropoda > Arachnida > Scorpiones > Buthidae > Centruroides > Centruroides sculpturatus. The sequence goes on along the minus strand of NW_019385810.1, from coordinate 142,548 downwards.
AGCCATTCCAACGACATTTCTACTAATTTATAATAAGTGTTTGCAATTGGGTCTTTTTCCTCCAATTTGGAAACAAGCCTCTGTCAAATTACTTCCAAAGAGCAATCAACCTACAAGCTCGACAGATTATCGTCCAATATCACTATTGCCAGTAATCGGAAAAATCCTCGATGCCCTTATGATAAACAGAGTAAGATACAGATGTGAAAAAGAAAATAAGATCAATGAAAACCAATTCGGGTTTAGAAAGGGCAAAAATACTATAATGGCACTGGATTCGATAACAAAATACATTCAAAAAGCTAAATCTAATGGTGAACACACTATGATGGTGAGTATAGATTATAGGGGCGCATTTGACCATGCGTGGTGGCCTGCTATCCTTTATGCACTCAAAAACATAGGATGCCCCAGAAACATCTTTAACTTATACAAAAGCTACCTCAGCAATAGACAGATCATTATCAAAACCAACAACAACAACTACATGAACAGGGTTATCACGAGGGGGTGTCCGCAAGGATCACATTCCGGCCCCTTCTTGTGGAATCTGATGTACAATAGTCTACTTGAACTCAAATCTACCTTCCCTATGGAGTATAATATTAAATTGCAAGGATACGCTGATGACACCATACTAGTCAGTTCCCACATAAATCAAGAAATATTGCAAGCCAGAGTTAACAAAACACTTCAGAAAATCTCTGAGTGGAGTAAAGAAAGGAAACTCAAAATAAATTACAACAAATGTACATGTATAGTATTTCCAAGAAAGACCCCTCTAAAGAAAAAACCAACTATTAGAATGGATGGAATAAAAATACATATTAGTAAAACAGTAAAGTATCTAGGAGTTTATTTGGATAACAGACTTACCTGGAGGGACCATATACATGAAACCTACAACAAAGTAGTCACTACCATGCACTCTCTTGCAACCATAGCTAGGAACCGCTGGGGCTACAATAGTGAATCCTCGAGACTGTTGTACTTAGCGGTCATAAAACCAATACTTCTATATGGAGCTGAAATATGGGGTACCTCTGTTGAAAAATTATATATAAAAAGAAAGATTCTCTCAGCCCAAAGGCTTGCAGCAATATCAATAGCGAAATCTTATAAAACGGCTCCCACAGAGGCTCTTTTAGCAATAACTAACCTCATTCCTATAGACCTGCTAGTAAAGGAGAAGTACTGGAAATACAACCAAACAAAACTCGCCACAAAGAAAATAAACAGAGAAGAGTTTAATAACAACATAAAAGGACTTAGCATCAGCAACACAGCCTCTGACATAGCAGACTACATTCAAAAGCATAACTTGGACTATACCTCCCAACCGCACGCATTTCACCCCAAGTTCTCTATTGAGAACCATATTAATCTACAAGAGATAGATACCCCTCATGGTATATGTATTTACACAGATGGTTCCAAGTCCGAAAACGGCGTAGGTTCTTCCATAACTGTGGATTTTAATGGAACGCACCTATATCAAGCCCAATACAAACTGAAGACACATTGCACGGTAAATCAATCAGAATCTTGGGCAATACTAAAAGCACTTAAGTGGATTCAGCAAAACGCGTGGAAATACAAAACAAATGCAATAACCATCTTTACTGATAGCAAAACAGCTCTGCAGCAACTAATAAAACTCAACGGAAACTACCCGACGATCTACAAAAGCATAGACCTTGTCAATCAGCTACAACAAAAGTACAACATAACTTTAGCATGGGTGAAAGGGCACTCAGGCAACAAAGGTAACGAGAGAGCTGATTTGTTAGCACGCACCGCCCCGGTAAGATGTCCGAACTACTCTTTCAGCTCAGTTCCACTAGTTTGGCTGACTAATCAAATGAGAGCGCACACCCTTAAGAGTTGGCAGACCAGGTGGGAAACTTGCCCGAATGGCAGGCTCACTTTTAAGTTTTTGCCTAATGTGCAGCACCGCCAAAACCTATCACACTTAAACGTTTCCTTTAATATGACCCAGCTGTACACGGGTCATGGCAATTTTCGTAGTTACCTTAAAAGGTTCTTAAATAAAACTGACGGACTTTGCCCTTGCTCTAAAAATGCAACAGAAGACCCAGAGCATATCATATACTTTTGTTCCAACTACTCAAGACAGCGAAACGATCTTATTTCAGTCATCCTGTCGGAAAATGAACTTTGGCCATGTGAACTAAAAATCCTTACAGAAAACAAGAAGATACACAAAGCATTAAAAAAATTCGTACAGGATATAAAAATCCTAGATTAGAATCATTTTAATTTTACTAATGTCGGGTGTCAATTATAATGTACTATTATATTTTATGCATATCTCTTTTATATATTGTTATTACAAATAATATTATCATAAGCTTCTTACATGCAGTATTGAATAACTATTTCAAATGTCGGGTAAAATTAAATTGTTAAACTCTGTTAACACTGCTACCTGTTAATAATATAATAATTCTATTTTGTTTCCTATTTCAAAATTAATTAGCAATATAACAAAAATACATATACTTGTCAAAAATATTTAGTTGTAAACTGCAATGCACTGTAACTGTAAATATTAATATTAAGACAGTATTAATTCAGTATATTTTTTTTTTTCAACGAATTATTTTGCTTTGTATACAATGTACGCATTTGTTAACTTCTTACGGTTTTCTCACTGTATAATATTTCTTTACCTAAAATTGTCAAAATCATCAGATTTGGCTTTTTATGTAACGTCTACAATGTAAATTTTGAATATAGTTGTATAAATGAAATTTGTATTGAAAATAAAAGAAATACATATTTATGGTCCCCGCAAGGGAGCTGCTCCTGTCTTACCTTTTCTATCTATCTAAATTTCCCCTTCGCCCTAATTTCTCACAAACTTTTCTTCTCATTTCCGTTTCTTTTCATGGGCTATACCTTCGAGTGAGGCCCATCTCTCCTAGCAGACTGTCATAGTGTTTCAACATTACTAAGATCTTTATTACTGGTAAATATCTACAGTTTTCAGTATTTTTTTTTTTAAATTATGAAATATCAAAAGGCATCTTATAAATAAAAATATCATATTAAGACTTACATATTTTAAAAGATATATAAAAAAGATACTAAATACACCTTGCCCCCTTTTTCCAGCAACTGAATTTAATCAAAACAAACCTTTTCAGCCTGATTGGACAAAATGGTTGAGTGTTTTTTGATTAAATCATTATTGCATATCATTTATGCAGTTTCATCAGCAATAGATTTTTTAATCAAAATCGACTCCAAAGTATGCTTATTCTTGATAACATTACTGACTTCACCTTCACAATCAATGTTATGAACTTTACTTACACATGTCTTCAAACCAGATGTTGAACCATCAGTACTTTTCAATGTCCTATGGCAAGTTAAACATTTGGCTTCATCTTTATTTTTTATTGTAAAGTACTGTCACACATTTGATTTTTTATGAGACATTATGGGCAATAAATAATTAAAAAACTAACTGAGGTAAGGAAGATATTGAGATTCATTGTTCAAAATATAACTTGTCTAGACTTGATCTTAAATTCCAAAAAGTGCAACTACAAATGTACAGAGTTGTGACAATATGATAGTATAGCTGCCAAATGCAATCATACAAACTCACTGGTAAAAAAACATGCTCTGAGCAAAGGCAAATGAATTTGCCGATCAATAAAGTAAAATGCTATTGTTCACTCTATTTGGTTTAACTTTATAAACTAATGTACAGTTGAATCTCAGTTTACAAACTTAATTTGTTTTTAAAAGTTGTTTGAAAACTGATTTATTCTCAAACCAAAACAAATTTTTCCATAAGAAACAATATAAAATGGATTAATCCATTACAAATCCTATTTTTTTACCTTTTTAGCAACATTTCATGCATAAAAATGCCTACAAATGCAATATAATATTTATATATCCATTATCTATATATATATATAATATATATATGGACGTGAGTGTCCCTATATTTCATTTTTCCACCAAAACTACACATCGCACAATGAATGGTGTTTGTATGTGGTAGTAGCCCCAAGTCTCCATTTGTGCACCATGGTGGTTGCATCTCGATAGCTATAAGGGTGCGCGAGATATGGGGCTGAAAGTAGTTGAAAGTGGTTTTCTATTTCGATTTTTAAAATGTTTGAATTTAATTCGAACATAAAATTCGAATATTGGTTCAATTATAGAACGATTGTAAATGTTCCAGAAACATTGAAAATAGTTCGTTTGACTGGATGTGAACAGGAGACGTTCAGAAATAGAATCGGGACCAGGTCTCTAATTAGTCTGGAAACAGGGGACCTAATTCTTGCATTCTGTAAAAATGGGTAAGATTGGCTATAAGGTAATTATCTTAATCTTCACTATATTTACTTTTTGCCCACAAATAAAAACCCAGCAAAGCGGGTCCTTGCAGCTAGATTCTAGATTGCTTAGAAAAACAGTCTTTTATATATATAAAAAAACTATATTACATACAAATGTACGAACAAATAAAAACCCAGCGAAGTGGGTCCTTGCAGCTAGGATATATATATTAAAAGCAAAATGTTTTGTCACCACTAACCAAAACCAACACTTCATATAAATGGAGACTCAACTCTGCCTGGATGAAATATAACAAAATCAATCAAGATGGACAACAAATACTTTATCCACTTTCCAAAACATTATGTTGCAATTGATTTGATTTAAATTTAAATTACAGTAGAGCGTCGATTATCCGAATCAATTGGGGACTGGGGTTTTTGGAAAATCGATTTTTCGGATAACCAATTATGTACGGAAAAATACATTATTAATATAGTATATCCCAATAATAGTATATTAATATATCCCATCGCAACAGAGAAAAATATAAACATATATTTTTTATTATATTTATATTTTTCTCTGTTGCGTGTCGCTTCATGTTGAATTTTTATCAATGTTAAGCCTAACAAAAATTTTTATTATAATAATCATAGCTATTGTAACATTAAAAATTATTTCTTTATTTCGTACAAACAAAATAAATATATTGAAAAAATAAAATAAAAAATATACTTCAGAAGTTAATCTAGTATCAAAAACATTCAATTCAGCATGACATAGTCTGAATGGAACGCTTTCAGTTAACCAACGTTTCAGTTAGTTGGCATTCGGATAATTGACGCTCTACTGTAATTATAGAGAAATAACAAAGTTTTTCACTTTCATATCCTTGTTTTCCATAAATATACATAAACGTTTTCTATATCACATCAATTTTCCATACTGCATGTTTGGGTATAATGTCTCTGACTTTTTTAACTAGTAATGTAAATGTAAGTAATGTCGAGTTCCTAACTGTACTATTGTTGTTTTTAACACACTGAGGAGGAGTTGTAAATTTACAACAACTTGAAATGCATTTGTATAACTGGAAGTGCTGTGAGATTGTCAACCAAAAAATTTTTGGATTAAAGTGACTTCATATATATGTATAGAATATACAGCATCCATATCATGTTAAAAAGAATCAGAAGAAATAGACATGGAATCCAAGTAAGACTCACTAGACAAATTGAAAATTTGGAACATGATAAGAATTACCTCAGATGTTTTTTAAGAGAAGAGACTACATCCAATTGTTGTTGTTAAGTTCCATCGAGTCGTCTTCGACTCCTGGTGACTTCATGGACAAGTCTTCTCCATCTTGATCTGTCCCTTGTTGTCTCTCGTAGCTCCTCCAGCTTCATTTCTGTGACTTTCTCAATTTCTTCCATCCATCTTATCCGTTGCCTTCCCCTCTTCCTCCTACCTTCCACTTTTCCCAACATAATAGACTTCTCTAGGGAAACTTCTTTACACATCACACGTCCAAAGTAGGTCAATTTTTGTTTTAAGATTCTTGACTCTAAGGAGAAGCTTGGCTTAATTTTTTCTAAAATTGAGATATTTGTTTTCTTTTCTGTCCATGGAACTCTAAGTAATCTTCTCCATACCCATAATTCGAATGCATCTATCATTTTTCTTTCCTTTTTCCTTAGAGTCCAGCTTTCACAGCCATATAATGTTACAGGGAAAACCATTGCTTCTACAATTCTTTTCTTAGTATGAATGGAAATGTCTTTATCTTTCATTATCTTGGTGAGATTTGCCATGGCTGTTCTGCCAAGATTAATTCTCCTCCTGATTTCTCCTTCACAACTTCCATTCCTTTCTATCTTTGAGCCCAAAAGTATGTAACTTTCTACCACTTCAATTCTTTCACCATCCACAATGAAATCTTTTAACTCTTTAGTTGACATTACTTTAGTTTTCTTTACATTTAGCTTCAAACCAAATTTAGCACTTTCTTCTTTTACCCTTATGATAATTTTTTCTAAATCTGCTTTGCTTTCTGTCAAAAGGGTGGTATCATCTGCATATCTTATATTATTAATAGTTTCGCCTCCAATCTTGATACCAATGGACTCTTCATTTGTAGTAACCATTCTCATGATATATTCAGTATATAAGTTAAACAGATATGGAGACAAAATGCAGCCTTGTCGCACCCCTTTCTCAATTTTAAAGCATTCAGTTTCTCCGTATAGAGTTCTTACTTTTGCTTCTTGTTCATTGTAAAGACTCATCAATAAAGATATAAGGTGTTCAGGAATTCCCATGCTCCTGAGTACTTTCCATAACTTGGAGTGATCCACACAATCGAAGGCTTTACTATAGTCTATAAAACAAAAGAAGGCGTCCTTCTGGTACTCTTTTGCCTTTTCTAGAATCCATCTGATGTTGCTAATTTGATCGCGAGTTCCTCTTCCCTTTCTAAATCCAGCCTGTTCCAGTGGCAATTCTCTTTCTAAATATGGCTCAATTCTCTTCTGTATTATTTTTAACAGAATCTTACTTGCATGGGGAATTAGTGCGATTGTTCTATAGTTGGAACATTCTCTTGCATTGCCATTTTTTGGGATTGGTATAAAAATGGATTGCTTCCACTCCTTTGGCCAAACCTTCTTTTCCCATATTTGTTGGCATAGCTTTGTTAGTATTCTAATTCCTTCCTCCCCAGCTGCTTTGAGCAGTTCCACTGGAATTCCGTCAGTTCCTGCTGCTTTCCCAATTGAAATTTGGTTGATTGCCCATCCATTTTTTGAAGAGATCCCTTGTACGTCCTTTTGCATTATTTAATTAGACTTCTTTGCATTTATTATTAAAATATTCTTCTTTATCCTTCTTATTCCTTCAAAATTGATGGTTCCAAAGTAAAATTTCTTCCTTCAATTATTTCTTCTATATTATTATCTGCTTTATAAAGTTGTTCTGTATATTCTTTCCATCTTCTCTTTATTTCACTTTCTTCCATTAAATC
>NW_019385810.1:126742-134137 GCF_000671375.1 Centruroides sculpturatus | reverse complement strand
TTTTTTCCGTTTGAAAAGGTTAAAGAATCTATCTAATATCGATTGCTTTTCTCTCTTCTTCAGGATTTTTCAGAAGTAATTAATAGCATTGTAATTGTAGAGATCCCCAAGTCTATTAACCTCAACCTGGTTTGGATGCCATTCTAAGACTGTTGTTCTGACATCTTCCCACTTCTTCAAAAGATCTTTAATTAACAGCAGATATCAGCATTAATCCTCTTTTTCAGAAGAAAACCTATCTTGCCGAGTTTTTTGGTGTTCTTCATTCAAAAGTTCTTGGCGTTCTTCTGTCGTCAGATCCAATTCAGGTTCCATTATGAGCTCTTCAATGTTCTTTATTTCTCATATATGATTTTTGTTACTCCTTTAGCTGCTTGAGTCTTCTTGATTATACTGTATCTTTCTTAGATAAGATTGAACTGTGGCCTACTGTAAATCTGTTCGAGCTATACTGTCAAGCAACATCAGACATCTTTTGCACACTCTCTACCTTTGCTATTATACTCTCACCTTTGAAAAATAAAAACCAACACAATACTTAATGAGTGCCCGCCCAACAGTCTTGTGAATGCTATAAAAAAATTGTTTCTGTCAGAAAAATAAAAGGCTGGAATTACAAGGGAGAGTTTCAAAGTTCGGAGGAATACTATCCATCAGTATATACCAGGTTGATTGTCGATGTATACATCTCTTGCGCTCTGAAAAGTTTAGAATTGTTGTCTGAAGACAAGGGAAGACCAATCGGTATTCATTATTTTATATGTGAGGTGTTTGTTGTCCGAACATAAAAATCTTTCGCAAAAGTGTTCGTTATCCAACAATCACCCACTGTATATATATATATACACAGTGGGTGATTATGCAATAAATATGTAGTGTATATACATACATATGTAGTGTACATACATACATACATATACACTACATATTTATTGCATAATCTGAGTTAAGCACCTTTAAATACAAATTATTGGATGTCATTTATATTACACAAATGTCAACTAATGTGGTTTTTGTTAATTAATTTGATTTAGATTGAATTGTCACATGTACTGTACTATACCAAAAACTAGTGGTAGTATCTTACCCACATGCACATTGAAATCTAATTTGAATACCATCATTGATGATTTGTATTGAGATGTCTAATGACGTGAGGCAAATATCGGTGCAACTACCAAATTGGAAGTCCAATTGTCAATTGATTGGGCTGTCTACTTTCTTTAAACCTCTCAAAACCCAATGTTATTAATCACTGCCAAATGATTGCCATATTGCATCAAGCTATTTTTCCACTACTATTAATAATTAAATTTCAAGTGATCTGTTACTAAAGGTAGGCATTAGGTATCATCTCTTATATAAACATCTCAAAAATAATTAAATTTAATAGCCAGAGTAAACCAATAGCCGGCTGAGTGCCATAGTAGTTGATTATAAGGCTGTGGACATAAGACAATCATTCCCAGTTGACACCAGAAGTAATTGTGGATGGTTATATCTAAGATTAAATATGTTCAGAAGTGGAAATCACTTAGGGTGTCTGGAAAGTTTAACTGGCAACACATTAACACAGTATGTGGGAATTGTAGATTCGAGTCCCACTCTGGGCCAATTCCTTTCTTCCAAAACATTCTAGATTATGAAATTTAATTATTAGTAGTAGCAGAAAAAGTAGCCTGATGCATTACAGCAATCATTTGGCATAAAAGAATAATCATTTCACAGTAGTGTTCATGATTATAAGGTACTGCCACAATGCTCTACCAATTAGGAGATTGCATAATATTGGTCTTCAATATAATTTTTAAGACTTTTAGAGTGTTTTTAATATAGTAGCAATGTTTATAAAAGCTTAAACTGATTTGAAAATTTTTAGCTGTTTGTTACACATTATCTTATTTAGTTTTAAATTTTTTTTTTTATGGTAATTCTCACTAATNTTTACTGCTTAACTACTTTTACTGGTTCCACTTTTGCATAACGTTGTTACGAATATAATTTTTAAGGCTGCTACGTGAGAGAGGGATGTGAATGTAGTCCAAATCAGTGTCCTTTGCAGCTGACTTAGCCTCAAAGTCGTCTTTTTCATTTCCTAGTATACCAGTATGGCCAGGAACAAATAATAAAGCAATTACTTCAAGTACTGACTATTTTTAATAAAATTATTTGAATATTTTTATTTTGGAATAATTTTTTATTATAAACAATCTAATTTGCATTAATATTTTAGCAATATAGCTTTTCTTATCCAGTAAAATTATACAAAGAATACTTAAAACTATTGCTTGTAAGAAGAACACTTAAATTTTTTCTGTTATGACAACTGAAGAATATGCTTTTTTTACAGTCGTGTTAACTTTAAAATAGGACATTATTCATTGAGTTAATTTACTAAGACCTTTAAAATTATTTTATATTAATAACAAATGAAAATTTTTAATACACAATCAAGAACTTTTACACAGTCATCAGGTTTTTAACCTCACAAAGTCTGCATCAGGTTTTTAACTAGAAAAATTCCAAAATAAAATGCATAGAACAAACATATTTGAACATATAGAATGAAACTTTTAATAATAATTCACAAAATAACTGAAAAATTTCAATGACAACAAAGTTGGATTTTTTAAGAAATAACATAAATTACATAATTTTATATGAACAGTTACAAATAGATATAAAATTAACAATTTAATGTATTTTAATCTGTTTTGAATTGAAATGGTGAATTTCATCAAAGCAAAGATCACCAAAGGAGGCCAAAAAAGATCACCAAAAGGAAGCCACCCAGAAAAGTTATCAAGAACAACTCTCACATTGACTGAGGAGAGGCAGTCCCCGAAATATGTTATCATACTTGTAACCATATCAACTAAATAAAGATGGAATACCGCCAAGTGTTGAAATGGTAACACACCTTGTGTTAGCAAATAAAAAAAAATTTAGTGTATAATATGTACAAAAAAAATGAAAACCTAACCTGATAAGCTATACCTTTTAAACATGCTTCTGTTTGTTCTAAAATTGTTTGTCAACTACTAAAGACAAATAAACCATGTTTCCCCCCTCTGCAAGAGGGGGGGGAAAACATGGGAAACATTTTTTAACAACATGGGGGGAAAACATTTTTTATTTCATTCTTTTGAGAGTGAAATAAAAAATGAAAGAATTTGAACATTCATTAATTAATAAAACATATTAACTAATCATAATGATTTGTAGTTTTCAGTATGTTTAAAATATTGAATTCAAAGCTGAAAAGTCATGCAATGCTGGAAGTATCTCTTTTGCACTTGGTTAAATGTTAAAATGAACATCCTATATAGAGAGATTGTTATTTATTTATTTTTTTTTTTTGAAACTGTCTGTAACCAGAGTTAAAGTTGTCAAAAAATTTGTGATGGGAAAGAATGATTGTAGAAATCATAGCACAAAACAGCAATAGCACATATTTATAAACAAGAAAATTAATTAATTAATAGCTCTGGAAGTAAAAATTAGACAGAGGTCTGGAAAGCATAATCTCCAACTGTGAGACTCAGTCAGTTATAATCTCCTGATGATAATTTAGCAGTTTATTTGAAAACAAAAGCACATACTTTTGAACTAATAGATGAACCAATATATTGAAAAATACTATCTCAAAAATTTTTTACCTTTGAGAGAAATTAAAACAGGTTTGATGGATTTTGAATATTTTTTGCTTTGGAATGATTACAAAGTATAAAAATACCACTGGGAGTGTAAATATTTATTCTTAAAAATATTAAGGAAAACATGAGAAAAATAACAGCAGCTTTTGTTTTAATTTTTTAAAAATAAAAGCTGAAGGGGTTAAATTAATACATACATGGTTGTGACAATTGCAAGAGTGAGGTATATATATCATGACAGTCTCTTTCTCTAGGTATAATGAAAGTAACACACAAAAAATTTTTGCATCGTATCTGCAAAGGACAGCCAGATGGAGTTATAGATAATTTTTGAACAGTTGCAATGTGCATATGAAGAATCTGAAAGAAAAGAAATATATTTCAAATATATATCAGATAAAATAAAATTTTAAAAGTTGTAGGTATTGTAATAATATATAAATAAATACATTATATATAGCCATACATATTATATATATAATTCTTGTAAAAATAACATTATTTTCTTGAATTATTCTATTTTTCAAACAACAATGTTAGTTTGAATAAAGTACTTTTGAAGATATATTTACAGTTATTCAGATTTTTTTCTGATTTCTTTTCTTTGATAATTATTTGTCATTGTGTTCATCTTCTCCTCCCTTTCCCGAGGTCAAACAGTGCATGAAGGCTATTTTAATTAGGGTCCTAAATGCTCCCACCTTATAAGCAAACATATCATGCAGGGATGAAAATTGGACTATGAATTCTTATGGAACATTTTTGTTAGCAATTGTCCTTGGTGTATTGTAATTTGTATATCCAGAAAATGCACCTGTGAGCAGCTTTCCTGTGCCTCTCAAAAATAGGCTACCCAGCAAATCTAATTAAAAGGCTTGTTCTATGCCAGAATATACCAGCTGTGAGATTGCAGCCTGATGACAGGCCATTTGCAGTGGTAACATACCATAAGACCCTTTATTCCATCTACAAGGAGATAGCCAAATGTACTAACTCAAAAATTGCCTTTAAAAGAACTTCTACAATTTCTCAATGATTAGGAATAAAAAGGACCAAGCAAAAATGAACCACTTGCTGGGTTAATATACTATACTTATTCAAGACCACAGACTACACCACTCATTGGAGTACATAACATGAGAGCTAGGAGCCTCAAAGTAAGGATTACAGAACATGAATACATCCTTAAAACAAACACCTCTACCATGGCTCTTGCCACTTATTCTTTGGAAAATGATGTGCATGTGAACTTTGAGAAAACATGCCTCCTACATAATTCTATAAATCCACATCAACTAAAATACTTTGAAAAATTTGAAATTTATAAGGCTTTCAAAAGCAATTACTTTTGAAATTGGACAGGCAATTAACTGTAGGGAAACAGACTCAATTTCGTTAGCGTGGAGATTGTTATTCAAACTCACCTAACTCACTTTGGCAGTAATCCTTAATAGACATGTACTAACCTACACATGCTTGAACTTTAAAATATTCTGTTCAAATTTGAATTTACTGTTCTATTTTATATTCTCTTAGTCAAATCTGAGGTAGTCCGTTGTATATGGAAAAAAATTTGTTTGCAGTGAATAGTAGTTGTTTTTTGTTAGTTTTTAATGTGTTTTGTTAGTTTTGTTACTGATTTTAATGTGTTCCACAGTTCTTTTGCTGTTTGGATTTAAACAAGTTTCTGACATTGACACTACAGTAATGAGCAAATAAGCAGGAAAGGCTATAAACTTACTTGACTCACCAGCAATTGATCAAATACATAAGGCTAATCATGCCAAGCTTATGAGACACATTGTGGCTGTCTGCCATGTTTTTCTTTTGTATAATTGTATATAGAATAAGAACTCCTCCTTTCCTGTCACGTGACAGGAGCTGTACTGTTTGTGGGTCCTGATTGGCCAATTTACAAAAGGAGAGGAAGGGGGTCCCTGCCTGAAGGAGACCTGGGAAAATCAGGAGTTCACGAGAGTCACTTTTTTGGGTTCACCACCGAGGAGACCAGGCAAGAGTGACTGAGAGACAAGCTACAAGGCTTAGGACAAGAGAAAGAGGGTCAGTATAGACCATGTAGGAATGAGAAATTAAAACTAAGCAAGCTAGCTGTTCCATATAAGGTCAAGGACCTGCCTCAGCACCTATTTAAGAGTAACTGTCTTTTTTTTATTCTCCTGGATGCTTACGGATTGGACATTCACCATCCACGAAGCGACCATTGTCGACATACCCCAGTATCAGAACCCATCGACCCAAGCTATCAGTAGTCTATCCAATCATCCTTCATCCTTCCTTTTCTCTTTCTAGTTGTAAGTAGTAATAGTATTAGGTTTAAGTTGAATTGTAATTATTTTAGTTTTAAGCAAAATTATACATAAATTAATTGTTGCAGGAAGTTCGAGCAAGAGTGGGGACATTGTATATCTATATATATAAAAATGAATGAATGTATGTCTGTTGTCTGTCGTTCATGCATTACTACACCATTTATCCGATTGACATGAAACTTTAGGAAGTTGTTCAATACACTCCGGCGAAGGTTTCTGGCATAGTACATTCATNAAAAAATATACTTCAGAAGTTAATCTAGTATCAAAAACATTCAATTCAGCATGACATAGTCTGAATGGAACGCTTTCAGTTAACCAACGTTTCAGTTAGTTGGCATTCGGATAATTGACGCTCTACTGTAATTATAGAGAAATAACAAAGTTTTTCACTTTCATATCCTTGTTTTCCATAAATATACATAAACGTTTTCTATATCACATCAATTTTCCATACTGCATGTTTGGGTATAATGTCTCTGACTTTTTTAACTAGTAATGTAAATGTAAGTAATGTCGAGTTCCTAACTGTACTATTGTTGTTTTTAACACACTGAGGAGGAGTTGTAAATTTACAACAACTTGAAATGCATTTGTATAACTGGAAGTGCTGTGAGATTGTCAACCAAAAAATTTTTGGATTAAAGTGACTTCATATATATGTATAGAATATACAGCATCCATATCATGTTAAAAAGAATCAGAAGAAATAGACATGGAATCCAAGTAAGACTCACTAGACAAATTGAAAATTTGGAACATGATAAGAATTACCTCAGATGTTTTTTAAGAGAAGAGACTACATCCAATTGTTGTTGTTAAGTTCCATCGAGTCGTCTTCGACTCCTGGTGACTTCATGGACAAGTCTTCTCCATCTTGATCTTTCTCTTGTTGTCTCTCGTAGCTCCTCCAGCTTCATTTCTGTGACTTTCTCAATTTCTTCCATCCATCTTATCCGTTGCCTTCCCCTCTTCCTCCTACCTTCCACTTTTCCCAACATAATAGACTTCTCTAGGGAAACTTCTTTACACATCACACGTCCAAAGTAGGTCAATTTTTGTTTTAAGATTCTTGACTCTAAGGAGAAGCTTGGCTTAATTTTTTCTAAAATTGAGATATTTGTTTTCTTTTTTGTCCATGGAACTCTAAGTAATCTTCTCCATACCCATAATTCGAATGTATCTATCATTTTTCTTTCCTTTTTCCTTAGAGTCCAGCTTTCACAGCCATATAATGTTACAGAGAAAACCATTGCTTCTACAATTCTTTTCTTAGTATGAATGGAAATGTCTTTATCTTTCATTATCTTGGTGAGATTTGCCATGGCTGTTCTGCCAAGGTTAATTCTCCTCCTGATTTCTCCTTCACAACTTCCATTCCTTTCTATCTTTGAGCCCAAAAGTATGTA
>NW_019385810.1:90987-122786 GCF_000671375.1 Centruroides sculpturatus | reverse complement strand
ACCTTCTTTTATTTCTGAGATGTAAGATGGGGTGATATCTGTAGCATAACATCCCATTATTTCCCTTCCTTTTTTCTTAGCTTTCAAATGGAATGATATTTTTGATATAAGGAGTTCATGATCAGTCCCACAGTCAGCACCCGGTCTGGTACATGCTGATTTGATTGCATTCCTCCATCTCTTGCTACCTATTATATAATCAATCTGATTTTTATAATTTCCATCTGGTGATGTCCATGTATATAGTCTTCGTTTATGTAATTGGAAATATGTATTTGCAATAAAGAGGTTATTTGAAATGCAGAATTCCACTAGTCGTATCCCAGCATCATTTCTTTTCCCAAGACCATATCTTCCAACATGTCCTGGAGTCTCTTCTTTTCCTACTTTTGCATTCCAGTCACCAAGAATAAAGAGTGCATCTTTTTTTGGTAAATTATTAACTGTTTCTTGAAGCTTTTCATAAAACCCTTCAATTTCTTCTTCTGTCGCTTCTGTAGTAGGAGCATAAACTTGAATGATTGACAGATTGACTGGTTTTCCCTGCATCCTCAAGACTATGATTCTGTCACTAACTGGTTTATAACCCAAAATAAAATTTACTAAATTCTTTTTTACAATTAGAGCCACTCCATTTTTTCTTAATTTATCATGTCCAGAATAGAAGATCCTAAAGTCATTTGAATCAAAGTGTCCCATTCCTATCCATTTAAGCTCACTGACTCCTAACACTTCTATCCCTATTCTTGTCATTTCACTTTTGATTATGTCTAGTTTTCCAGCATACATGCTTCTCACATTCCATGTTGCAAATATGTGTTGTTTGAAGAAACTTGGAACTTTCTTTTCGTGGTTGGCTGCATCAATGATTAAACTCCCTTTCTGCTTTGACTTAATCATGTCATTATATTCAATCTTAGTCAGTGAAGTTCCTTGTTCGTCCCCAGTAGAAGTTAGAGTGCTTTCGAACCTGAGGATCTCATCCTCCAACACTATATCTCTATTATGAAATTCCTTGTCCATGTAGTTTTCTTGGCATGGAAAACTACATCCAATACCTTGATGTTAAAAAAGTCAATAAGAGACATTACACCCAAACATGCAATATGGAAAACTGATGCGATATAGAAAATGTTTTATGTATATTTATGGAAAACAAGGATGTGAAAGTGGAAAACTTTATGTTATTTCTCTATGAAACATGTAATTTTTTTTATACAATTAAATTAATTAATTAATTTTGATTTTATTTTCAGTTTTGATGTAAAAACCAGAGTTTTAATTATTAATTTATTATTTTTAATTAACTGGCTGCCCAGTATTAATAAATATCATAATGAACATTAATATTATAATATATAATATATTAATAAATCTTTGTTATTTAATCTGAGTTAAGCACCTTTAAATACAAATTATTGGATGTCATTTATATTACACAAATGTCAACTAATGTGGTTTTTGTTAATTAATTTGATTTAGATTGAATTGTCACATGTACTGTACTATACCAAAAACTAGTGGTAGTATCTTACCCACATGCACATTGAAATCTAATTTGAATACCATCATTGATGATTTGTATTGAGATGTCTAATGACGTGAGGCAAATATCGGTGCAACTACCAAATTGGAAGTCCAATTGTCAATTGATTGGGCTGTCTACTTTCTTTAAACCTCTCAAAACCCAATGTTATTAATCACTGCCAAATGATTGCCATATTGCATCAAGCTATTTTTCCACTACTATTAATAATTAAATTTCAAGTGATCTGTTACTAAAGGTAGGCATTAGGTATCATCTCTTATATAAACATCTCAAAAATAATTAAATTTAATAGCCAGAGTAAACCAATAGCCGGCTGAGTGCCATAGTAGTTGATTATAAGGCTGTGGACATAAGACAATCATTCCCAGTTGACACCAGAAGTAATTGTGGATGGTTATATCTAAGATTAAATATGTTCAGAAGTGGAAATCACTTAGGGTGTCTGGAAAGTTTAACTGGCAACACATTAACACAGTATGTGGGAATTGTAGATTCGAGTCCCACTCTGGGCCAATTCCTTTCTTCCAAAACATTCTAGATTATGAAATTTAATTATTAGTAGTAGCAGAAAAAGTAGCCTGATGCATTACAGCAATCATTTGGCATAAAAGAATAATCATTTCACAGTAGTGTTCATGATTATAAGGTACTGCCACAATGCTCTACCAATTAGGAGATTGCATAATATTGGTCTTCAATATAATTTTTAAGACTTTTAGAGTGTTTTTAATATAGTAGCAATGTTTATAAAAGCTTAAACTGATTTGAAAATTTTTAGCTGTTTGTTACACATTATCTTATTTAGTTTTAAATTTTTTTTTTTATGGTAATTCTCACTAATCTAAATTTAGTAATATTTATTCATATGTAAGAGCGATAACCATATGAGGAAAACTTATTGCACAATATTAAACAACAAAATAAAACTATGAAATATGCTTTAAACTATATTATATTATACTTATTTAAATAAATAAAATATTTATATACATTTCAGAGTAAATGAAAATCATTTATTTTGATAAAAATGTTCAGTAGATAAAGCAATTACTTCAAGTACTGACTATTTTTAATAAAATTATTTGAATATTTTTATTTTGGAATAATTTTTTATTATAAACAATCTAATTTGCATTAATATTTTAGCAATATAGCTTTTCTTATCCAGTAAAATTATACAAAGAATACTTAAAACTATTGCTTGTAAGAAGAACACTTAAATTTTTTCTGTTATGACAACTGAAGAATATGCTTTTTTTACAGTCGTGTTAACTTTAAAATAGGACATTATTCATTGAGTTAATTTACTAAGACCTTTAAAATTATTTTATATTAATAACAAATGAAAATTTTTAATACACAATCAAGAACTTTTACACAGTCATCAGGTTTTTAACCTCACAAAGTCTGCATCAGGTTTTTAACTAGAAAAATTCCAAAATAAAATGCATAGAACAAACATATTTGAACATATAGAATGAAACTTTTAATAATAATTCACAAAATAACTGAAAAATTTCAATGACAACAAAGTTGGATTTTTTAAGAAATAACATAAATTACATAATTTTATATGAACAGTTACAAATAGATATAAAATTAACAATTTAATGTATTTTAATCTGTTTTGAATTGAAATGGTGAATTTCATCAAAGCAAAGATCACCAAAGGAGGCCAAAAAAGATCACCAAAAGGAAGCCACCCAGAAAAGTTATCAAGAACAACTCTCACATTGACTGAGGAGAGGCAGTCCCCGAAATATGTTATCATACTTGTAACCATATCAACTAAATAAAGATGGAATACCGCCAAGTGTTGAAATGGTAACACACCTTGTGTTAGCAAATAAAAAAAAATTTAGTGTATAATATGTACAAAAAAAATGAAAACCTAACCTGATAAGCTATACCTTTTAAACATGCTTCTGTTTGTTCTAAAATTGTTTGTCAACTATTAAAGACAAATAAACCATGTTTCCCCCCTCTGCAAGAGGGGGGGGAAAACATGGGAAACATTTTTTAACAACATGGGGGGAAAACATTTTTTATTTCATTCTTTTGAGAGTGAAATAAAAAATGAAAGAATTTGAACATTCATTAATTAATAAAACATATTAACTAATCATAATGATTTGTAGTTTTCAGTATGTTTAAAATATTGAATTCAAAGCTGAAAAGTCATGCAATGCTGGAAGTATCTCTTTTGCACTTGGTTAAATGTTAAAATGAACATCCTATATAGAGAGATTGTTATTTATTTATTTTTTTTTTTTGAAACTGTCTGTAACCAGAGTTAAAGTTGTCAAAAAATTTGTGATGGGAAAGAATGATTGTAGAAATCATAGCACAAAACAGCAATAGCACATATTTATAAACAAGAAAATTAATTAATTAATAGCTCTGGAAGTAAAAATTAGACAGAGGTCTGGAAAGCATAATCTCCAACTGTGAGACTCAGTCAGTTATAATCTCCTGATGATAATTTAGCAGTTTATTTGAAAACAAAAGCACATACTTTTGAACTAATAGATGAACCAATATATTGAAAAATACTATCTCAAAAATTTTTTACCTTTGAGAGAAATTAAAACAGGTTTGATGGATTTTGAATATTTTTTGCTTTGGAATGATTACAAAGTATAAAAATACCACTGGGAGTGTAAATATTTATTCTTAAAAATATTAAGGAAAACATGAGAAAAATAACAGCAGCTTTTGTTTTAATTTTTTAAAAATAAAAGCTGAAGGGGTTAAATTAATACATACATGGTTGTGACAATTGCAAGAGTGAGGTATATATATCATGACAGTCTCTTTCTCTAGGTATAATGAAAGTAACACACAAAAAATTTTTGCATCGTATCTGCAAAGGACAGCCAGATGGAGTTATAGATAATTTTTGAACAGTTGCAATGTGCATATGAAGAATCTGAAAGAAAAGAAATATATTTCAAATATATATCAGATAAAATAAAATTTTAAAAGTTGTAGGTATTGTAATAATATATAAATAAATACATTATATATAGCCATACATATTATATATATAATTCTTGTAAAAATAACATTATTTTCTTGAATTATTCTATTTTTCAAACAACAATGTTAGTTTGAATAAAGTACTTTTGAAGATATATTTACAGTTATTCAGATTTTTTTCTGATTTCTTTTCTTTGATAATTATTTGTCATTGTGTTCATCTTCTCCTCCCTTTCCCGAGGTCAAACAGTGCATGAAGGCTATTTTAATTAGGGTCCTAAATGCTCCCACCTTATAAGCAAACATATCATGCAGGGATGAAAATTGGACTATGAATTCTTATGGAACATTTTTGTTAGCAATTGTCCTTGGTGTATTGTAATTTGTATATCCAGAAAATGCACCTGTGAGCAGCTTTCCTGTGCCTCTCAAAAATAGGCTACCCAGCAAATCTAATTAAAAGGCTTGTTCTATGCCAGAATATACCAGCTGTGAGATTGCAGCCTGATGACAGGCCATTTGCAGTGGTAACATACCATAAGACCCTTTATTCCATCTACAAGGAGATAGCCAAATGTACTAACTCAAAAATTGCCTTTAAAAGAACTTCTACAATTTCTCAATGATTAGGAATAAAAAGGACCAAGCAAAAATGAACCACTTGCTGGGTTAATATACTATACTTATTCAAGACCACAGACTACACCACTCATTGGAGTACATAACATGAGAGCTAGGAGCCTCAAAGTAAGGATTACAGAACATGAATACATCCTTAAAACAAACACCTCTACCATGGCTCTTGCCACTTATTCTTTGGAAAATGATGTGCATGTGAACTTTGAGAAAACATGCCTCCTACATAATTCTATAAATCCACATCAACTAAAATACTTTGAAAAATTTGAAATTTATAAGGCTTTCAAAAGCAATTACTTTTGAAATTGGACAGGCAATTAACTGTAGGGAAACAGACTCAATTTCGTTAGCGTGGAGATTGTTATTCAAACTCACCTAACTCACTTTGGCAGTAATCCTTAATAGACATGTACTAACCTACACATGCTTGAACTTTAAAATATTCTGTTCAAATTTGAATTTACTGTTCTATTTTATATTCTCTTAGTCAAATCTGAGGTAGTCCGTTGTATATGGAAAAAAATTTGTTTGCAGTGAATAGTAGTTGTTTTTTGTTAGTTTTTAATGTGTTTTGTTAGTTTTGTTACTGATTTTAATGTGTTCCACAGTTCTTTTGCTGTTTGGATTTAAACAAGTTTCTGACATTGACACTACAGTAATGAGCAAATAAGCAGGAAAGGCTATAAACTTACTTGACTCACCAGCAATTGATCAAATACATAAGGCTAATCATGCCAAGCTTATGAGACACATTGTGGCTGTCTGCCATGTTTTTCTTTTGTATAATTGTATATAGAATAAGAACTCCTCCTTTCCTGTCACGTGACAGGAGCTGTACTGTTTGTGGGTCCTGATTGGCCAATTTACAAAAGGAGAGGAAGGGGGTCCCTGCCTGAAGGAGACCTGGGAAAATCAGGAGTTCACGAGAGTCACTTTTTTGGGTTCACCACCGAGGAGACCAGGCAAGAGTGACTGAGAGACAAGCTACAAGGCTTAGGACAAGAGAAAGAGGGTCAGTATAGACCATGTAGGAATGAGAAATTAAAACTAAGCAAGCTAGCTGTTCCATATAAGGTCAAGGACCTGCCTCAGCACCTATTTAAGAGTAACTGTCTTTTTTTTTATTCTCCTGGATGCTTACGGATTGGACATTCACCATCCACGAAGCGACCATTGTCGACATACCCCAGTATCAGAACCCATCGACCCAAGCTATCAGTAGTCTATCCAATCATCCTTCATCCTTCCTTTTCTCTTTCTAGTTGTAAGTAGTAATAGTATTAGGTTTAAGTTGAATTGTAATTATTTTAGTTTTAAGCAAAATTATACATAAATTAATTGTTGCAGGAAGTTCGAGCAAGAGTGGGGACATTGTATATCTATATATATAAAAATGAATGAATGTATGTCTGTTGTCTGTCGTTCATGCATTACTACACCATTTATCCGATTGACATGAAACTTTAGGAAGTTGTTCAATACACTCCGGCGAAGGTTTCTGGCATAGTACATTTATACTACGATAGGTGGCACGCGTGTATAGGAGCACTTCATATATAAAGTTGACATGAAGAGCGCATGTGCATAAGTTTGCTTTATTCAAACTCTTCGTCTTAATGTTTGATTTTATGTTTGAATTTATATTTATGAATGATTCTGGAAGATCCAGCTTTCGAATTTAGTAAACCTGAAGAAGAACCCAGAAAGAGTTACAAAAACGTTTATTCATCACTTAGTGGTATTATGCACTGGTCAGTGGTTGCAGTGAATCTTAATTATCGTTATCCCGGTGTGGTAAGCAGATATCTAAAAATTTTCTAATTAGTCTCAGAAGAGGGGAGACATTCTTGCACTCGATAAAATGGGTAAGATTGTCTATAATCTAATAATATTAATCTTCGCTATCAATACTTTTTTCTCGAGCAATGCCGAGCTCATCTTCTAGTATATAAATAATTGTTCTCTGTAATGGGCAGTCTGATCTGTTTCATCATTCGTTCAATAAAAACAATTTGATTGTTATTTGCATTGTCATTTTATCACATGTTTTCCAATCTTCAAAACATTATTAAGGTACCTCTTTATGTTCCAATCAAAATGACAGTAACATTCCATACTAATAAACATATTCAACGATTAGAAGTTTTCAAATGATAGAACTGTTTTTTGTGTGTTTCATCCTGAAGAGGGCCACTAAAAGACGGCCAAAAACGTTCGAGCATTAAAATTTTTTGTTCATTCAGTGCTGGAATTAGCATTTAGGTGTTAATTGTTGTGTCTAATAAAAGGATGGTGTTGCATGGTTGTAATGGCTTAACATTGTGGTTGGCATGGAGCCATGCTGTTTGTTTATTTTAATTGACTCTATTCATATGAAATATAAGAGAAAATAAAGATCAAAATCCTATCAAAGGGTGTAGGGTATATAGGAAAATGGGTGTAATCTAAACATACATACCAGTGATTTCAACTTAATGAGACTGTATTATATAGAAAGCCCTATACATCATGTCCAGAACATGCTGACAACTTCATGTTTGTGTATAGTTTTATGTAAAATAAATTTGCCCTAAATAATAATTTTTAAAGTCAAAACTTGTCACAGCATAGACTGCACACACATTTTTTGGCAAGTAATAGGAATATTTATCATATTTATGATTTTTTTTTATTCCATATGTAATCAATGGTCTAATCATTCTTATGAATAAATTAGAACAGCTAAGTTTCTTTAAATTATTTTGAATTAAAAAAGAATGTTCAAGCTCCCTGTTTTCTTGAGATCAAGACAAGAAAAATAAATTTCAGTTAAATCCTAGTACTTTTGGGCTTTCTAACCTATCTTTGATTATCAATATAGCAGTGACAGAAAATATGACTTGGATTTTAAGTGGGAGGAGGAGGAGGAGGAGGAGGAGAAAAGGTTTCTGGTTACATTACAAGTAAGAAAAAATGTTAATAAAAGATTAGAAAAAAGTTAGGCTGAGACTCCACTAGCATAAAAACAGGCATAAAACCCCTCGCTTTAAAAGCTTTTAATCACATAACTATGATATTTTATGTCCAAACAGGTAATAAAACCAGTGTAAAAGTGAGTTGAGCAGTGTTCAACTTTCAACATGAATATGGCCGTAAAATGGTACCATCCACCAATCAGAAGTCAGTGAAAGTTAGGTCATTGTGACAGTGCGAAAATGGCAGAAAACGAGCTTTTGTAGAATAAACTTTTTATCATACAGGCGTTAATTACGAATGACTGTCGTCAGACCGACAAGCGCTTTTGACGCTAATTATTTTCGTCTTCTTCAGGCCGTTAACAGTTAAATTCTTGCCAGGCTATTTAATTTAAATTAAATAGCCTGGCAGGACACCCACGAAGACTTCTTAGCTTTCAAAGATTGTCTCGCAACCATTTATACCACAATTAATTTTACCTGGGAAAAAGACAAAGAAAATGAGATAGCATTCTTAGATCTAAAAATTGTTAAATCCCAGGATACCATAATGTATTCCGTATTCCACAAGTTCAACAATGTACCTCCCATAATCCCCGCTACAGCATACCAGCCACAACGTTACATCAATGCGGCAATCACACCTTTAATTAGGAGGGCCTTTCTTTTATCTTCCAGTCAAGCTGCTATCGATACCGAACTTAATAACATTCACTGTGCGGTAAATGAGGCAGGCTACAATAGTGCTAAATTTATCTACATCTTAAACAAAGTAAAAAGATTGCTTTTTCCTCCTACTACACTGCATCTCCCAAAAGAATCCACAATAGCCCTTCCCGCAATACCATTTTGTGGTCATGTCACTCTTCATATTTGCCGTATTTTTAGGCAGCATGCCCTATTTTTGCCAATTTCCCCACAGCCAAATCTTAGGAGGTTGCTGTCCAATGACAGGGATCCTACTTCCATTTTAGAAAGATCGGGGATTTATTCTATCCCATTAGACAGCATGTCGGGTGGTCGCACTCAATATATTGGCGCGACAACAAGAATGTTGTCGTGTCGTATTACGGAACATCAGTATTCTATCAGGGAAGGCAAGAATGAAACTGAGCTCGCTAAAATGGTATTACAACACCAACATACCCCGTTGTGGGACGAGGTGGCCATAATAAGACAGTGCAATAACAGAAATATTATATATATTTGGGAGGCCCTCCTTACCAACAAACTAAATCCCTGCAACACCCCCACACTTGATTTGCCCCCTTTGTGGATCAGTTTGTATAGTTCTCTAAACCAACATATCTAGCTCCGTAATTTGGAGGCGCACAGCACATGCGCATTACAACCGCGTGTGTTTTTGTTGTAAATTATTGCTTCCATTCCAATACGTTAGAACGCTTGGAACGGTCAGTTATTTGTAACCAAAAAAAGGAATTTAACCATTTTAACGGCCTGAAGAAGACGAAAATAATTAGCGTCGAAAGCACTTGTCGGTCTGATGACAGTCATTGGTAATTAACACCTGTATGATAAAAAGTTTATTCTATTAAATAGTCGGCGTGCTGTCCACTTTTGTATTAACAAGCTTTTGTATATGTTCCCTCGTGGCTACTCTAGAATAGGTGTAGAAAGATTTATCGAAAACATCCAAAAGTATTCGTGTATCTACAACAAGAGGTATCCCGATTATAATAATGTTTGCCTAAAACATGCAATATGGATGGCCAAAGGAAAATCCTTCAATTTAGAGGAGTATATAATAATAAAAGCTAAGCTTATAAATGCTGTATATTATCTTAATAATATGATGATAAAAGTTAATATATGAATGTAAAAAGATTATTTTTACTACATTTGTAATTATAGTACAGAAAAAACTCTTAGGGGCCGTCCATAAATTACGTAAGGTGTTTTGGGGTGGGTGGGGGTAAAGGATTTCTTACTATTTCTTACTCAGGGGTAGGGGGGTAATAGATCTCATCTTACGTAATATTCTTATTTTTATTTTTTGATCTCGTTGAGTGGTGGCGTTTTGAATTTGGCTTCAATTTGGCAGTTTCGATTAAGAATGCTGGTTGTCTCGTGTGACGTGATAGAGTAATAACGCTAACAGATTTACGCTCTACACATTTTCTGTCATGGGAGAAAGGCCGTGCGGTGGTTTCTCTCTCTTGTTTTTTATTAGAATAAGTGCACCACTCCTTTGGGTTGTTTAACACTAAGAATTCATAAACCAAAATGCATGATACAAAGTAAACATAAAATTAGTATTCGGCTTTCAGTGAAAACTAAAATGTAAAACCAGAAATTATAAATAGTCTTTTCTTCCATATTTTTTAACATCATTGTAAAAAGCATGAAATAGTGGTTTCTGAACAAGCTTATCGAGTGGACGTGGCCACCCGAAACCAAGCGTAAAAATTTCTAATCTCAGAATAAGTGTATGTTGATCGTAAATTGGACAATGATAGATCATATGGTCGACGGTGTCTAGGTTTTCTATACACAAAAGCAAGGAGCAGTTTCTGCCCGGTTATACATCGCTTGGTAGCTTCTAAAATTACCATGCTCAGTAAGTAGTTGAGCAGTAGCAAACGTTAAATCTCTAAGTAGTGATGAGAACCTGCATTCAACACTAGGAAAATAAAGTCTTGTTATTCTACCAGTTTTACTGCTTAACTACTTTTACTGGTTCCACTTTTGCATAACGTTGTTACGAATATAATTTTTAAGGCTGCTACGTGAGAGAGGGATGCGAATGTAGTCCAAATCAGTGTCCTTAGCCTCAAAGTCGTCTTTTTCATTTCCTAGTATGCCAGTATAGCCAGGAACAAATATAGAAGTTATCTTATTTACATGGTTTTTAATATGGTGCTGGATATATGCGATTTTATTGCTATTGCAATTGGGATTTAATAGAGCTTTTAGGACAGACAGAGAATCACTGTAAATGTTGATAGACAGAGTTTCGTTTGGTAGTGAAGTGGCCCACTGAACAGCTTGGTAGTCGGCATCTTCTTCAGCTTAATAGATGGAGGTATGTTGGAGGTATCTGTACCTTCTAACATATTTTTGGCAAAATATGTCAGTTTGGATGAAGATACAGATAATTGAGCCGAAAAGAAGTGAACTTTTGGACCCATCTGTGAAGATATTAATGTCTGCGTGATTATCCATGGAGGAAGCAGATGACACCAAATAACCTTGTTCACAGGATGATGATCAGAGATAGTAGGGTAATTGCAATGTGGTAGCGTATGAACAGCCGTAGATAGGAGTAGAGATTGTTGTTGAGCCTTGACGTTTGTAGTTCTGATGTAGTAGTTTAGAACCTTTTCTACGATACATAGTGGCAAAGGAATAAGCTCCGCTAGTATCAGAGAGGCATTAGTAAAAACTGTTCTGCCGCACTTTGAAATTCTGATGTCAAACTGGCTTTGAAGAGAGAGTAATTTACTTGCTACTGAACTTTTATTAGTTACATGATCACAGCCAGAGGCCGCGTAAAGTAGCATTGGTTGTATTGCCCCATTATATAGAGTTTTATAAGCTTTATTATTTAGTCCCCAAGTGCACCTAACACATTTTAGCAGCATGTAGTTTATTTTCTTGGCCTTAGCCAAGATGTAATCAATATGGCAACGGAATATAGTTTCTTTCTATTCTCTCTTGTTTTATCTTGTATGATGTTTCTTTTACACATGCTCAAGCTAGTCGATCTGACAAAGTTTTTTGCGTCTTTTGCGAACATTAAAATTAATATAAAAACAATTATAATGACGTTGATTAATGATGATGATAATAATAATAATATTGTTAATAATTAAAAAATAAAGTTCTTAAAATAAATTGTTCATTCGAATTCATTAAATTTTTATATTTTAAAATGTGTTCACATAAAGTCTTTTATAAATATTAGTACATATTAATTAACTAGTTAATAATTATATATTTTGGACCTAAGGTGTTTAGGGTTTCATTAAAAAAATTTTTTTGGTTAATTTAAAATCTTTCTATAAAATCATGCCAAAATATTATGTAAGATAGGAAGGGGAGGGGGGATAAAAAGAAAATATTACTTTTTCTTACACGGGTGGGTGGGGGTCTAGAATGGCCGAAATCGCCCTTACGTAATTTATGGACGGCCCCTTAGAATATAATCATTGTCTTTATAACTTCGATAGTACCGTCACCATAAAAAATTCGCTAGCAGGATCTCCACCGCAATTCAGATACAAATGCAAATAGGTCACGTGATTAAAAGTTTTTACAGAGAAGGTTTTTACGCCTGTTTTTACACTAGTGGAGTCTCAGTCTTATATATATATAAGAAATAACACCTTAACTGATTGTTGAGGAATGAAGGAAAGAGGAAGTTACAGGATAAAGCTAGAGTTTATATAGTATCAACAAAGAAAAGCAAGAACAAAATGTGTTATACAGAGGTGGCAAGTAGGAACTTGAGAGCTAGATTGAAGGAGTTCAGGGATGACTGCAAGAGAGGAAAAGGGAAAGGGTCACCAGAGCTTTAGCTGAGACAGCATGGAAAAGAGACTGAAGCCTAGTACTTAAATGCAGAAACAAAAATTATCAATGAAAATCAGTTTTACTGTCAAAGCTGACAGAAAATTAAAATTAATGAAATATAAATTTGAAAATTTTCAACTTCTGTAGTGTTCAACTACAACTACTTCAACTACAGAAGTTGAAAATTTTCTGAAAAGAAAGCAAAACAAAAATAACACCAATAGGAAGGATATCACACGAAACAAATGCATTTGAACTATAGTGGTTGGCATGCCTAGATTTGTTCCATTTATTATCTAAATAAAATATTAACTGGTCAAATTAGTCTACTTACAGCAAAATGTATTGTGGCTGCTAGCCTTATATATTATTTAAAATTTACATGTTTTGATAATTTTAATTCTCAATGTCTTTCCTTTGTTCTTGTCTTCCCTTTCTAGAACTTTCTATCCCTTTCTAATCCTTCTTTTGTAAGGATGGAGGGGTCTGTTCTGAGAAACATCAATAGAGAGAACGACGACAGGACCAAAGGAAAAAGAGAAACTGCTCATTCTTAACCTCAATTTCGGAGAGGATGCATGGAGGTCCTCACAGTCTGAGGAGGAAAGAATGGAAAAGCGGAAATGAGCATTGTATCAACACTCAATCTTCACAGTATTTATAATCATGTAGTTATCCCTAACTTTAATTAATTAATTAATCTATTTTGAAATATTTTCTCACTCAAATATGTCTTTTGTTTTCTTTTACTACTGGTATAACTGAAATTAAAATAAGAAAATTCAATTGACACTGCAACATTTTTCAATAGCATTTTTATCACACAGATGGCCATATTTCAAGTTTCCATGTTTCAGTTTTTGTATATAGGTACTGTCATTCAATGCAGAAAGATGATGGAACAACAAGTGTTTGCTTACATTTATGTCAATGTTTTCCCATCATCCATTTCTACATGCAAGTATTATGCTCAACATGAAATGGAGGCAGAATAAAATATTAAAAGAGATGTTTCAGGATAATGTAGTAAATTCCCAGGTGATCATCCCATGTTTAGGATTTACATTGACTGCTCCAAGATGGGTGATGATGTGGGTGCTGCTTTTGTAGTTTACTCCAACTTATGCCGCAAGCTTCACAATGCTTCCTTCCGTCTAGGTACATACTGCTCAATAGCACAGGCTGAAACTTTAGCTATTTATATGAGCTTAATTCACATTAGGCATAGAAAGGACAAAAAGACACTACAGTAGAGTGTCGATTATCCAAATCAATTGGGGACTGGGGTTGTTCAGAAAATCGATTTTTTGGATAACTGATTATGTATGGAAAAATACATTATTAATATAGTATATTAGTATATCCCATGTTTAAATTTTTCTCCATTGCATGTCACTTTATGTTGAATTTTCATCAATGTTAAGCCTAACGAAAATTTTTATAATAATCATCGTGGCTATTGTATCGTTAAAAATTATTTCTTTATTTTATACAAACAAAATAAATATTTTGAAAAATATAAAAACAAAAAAATTATACTTTAGAAGTTAATCTAGTATCAAAAACGTTCAATTCAGCACGACATAGTCCGACTGGAACACTTTCAGTTAACCAATGTTTCAGTTGATCGACATTCGGATAATCGACACTCGACTGTACTTACACTATCGCATTTATTCTGACAGTAGGGTAGCTTTACACAGGATTGCGAAGTCTGATAGCCACTAAAAACTCGTCCATCTCATACACCACATTCTCAGACACTTAGATAACAACATTAGAATAGATTTCCAATGGGACCCAGGTTGTGCAGGTGTTCTCGACAATGAGACCACGGACCATTTCGCCAAACAATCTGCAAAGTCTTCAGTCACTAGTACTTTCAGTTACATTCCTACCTCAAACATCAACACTCACATCAAGAAGCAAATCTTCATTCTCTGGCAAGACAACTGAGACCATGACACCACTGGTAGGCTCTCACCTGCACTTTCATCCCCAATGTTGACACTACTACGATTCTTCACAACTTTTACCCTAGTTACACCCTCACTCGGCTACTTACAGGACACGGCAACTTTAAGCAATACTTGCATATATTTGACCTTGGGGACAATCCACAATACGACTGTGGTATTCAGGAAGACCAAACACCACTTCACTTAGTTTTCGATGCAATAGGTACAATCACATTAGAGATAGCTTAATGAGAGCTGCTATTCTTGAAGAGTACAATTGGCCTTGCAACCCGCACCAACTCATTCACACACATACAATGCTCCATCATCTACTCACATTCATATCCCTTGGGGCTCTTGCAAGCACTCAATCCAGAGACACAGATGGCAATTAACTTTCCCTTGCTTTGTTTCAACTGTCGATATATAGCTGCCTTTCAACTTTGTATTTTAATTCTTATTTTCTGTCTCTGTCTTTTTTCACTCTAAATTTGGTTAGTCCTAGCTGTAAGTTAGATTAGAGACTCTTAGCTTGGTTTCCAGTTGGATTACGATAGGTTAGGTTAAATTAGATTAGGGTTAGTTAGCTTTAGTCGTCTGGTTAGGTTCATCCTAAGTTGTGGTAGTTAGTTTAGTTAGTGAGTACGTTAATGTTTGAAAAATAGAATAAAAATAAAAAATAAAAACTTTGGGGTCTTTCTCATTTGTCTCTGTCGGTCTGTTTATCTTGTCTAGTTTGTCATGTATTTGTTTGCTATGTTTGTTTTGTCGTGTATTTATTGTACTATCTGTCAATTAAGTAGTTTTAAGATTTGCGATCGCATTCAGTTTTATTAGTTAGTTATTTTATTCAGTTTCTACTAACAGCCACTTGGCACTAACTTCTACACTTAGCTATTTGTGGTGGCACTGAATCATTGGTGTTCACTGTATACGGGTTTTCTTTTAGACCCTTCGGGGGACTATGGCCTCGCAGCCTAAAAGCTGTGAGGCCATAGTCCCCCGAAGCCTTATGTACACCATTCAAAGGGATCCTACCTTTCTCTACTGTCTATCTCCTCTTCCCTCCTCCTTCCCCTGCCCTTTCCCTTACTCTCTTTCTGCCGGCTAAACATTTCGTGTACGGCCAATGTCTTTCTTTTATGTTTGTATGTATATCCATGGTTTCTGAGATAAAAATTACTGACCACTACTAGTGAATTACCCTGTAGGCTAAAAGCACTTCAGAAAGTTGGTATAATGAAAATCTGTATGTTTAAATCTGTAAAGAAAACAACTACTGTAATTATTACATTAATTCTATGCTACTTATTCAAATCTATTGATATTTCATTTCTAATTTTATTTTAATTTACTTAAAAAAGTATTCATTGAAAAACAAACCCATAATTCTTTTCTTCCTTTGGGATCAGAAAATATTAAATGAGTTGCCGTCAGGTACAAGGTTCCTACGGAAGTCTTCTTGTTATTGAAACGATCTAACATTCGAACATTTTCTACCTAGAAAACAAAAAAAGTATAAATACTTTGGAATTAATAATTTTATTAAGTTTTAAAAACAAGTTAACATTTGAATTAATGGCTTTCTTTAGCACTAAATTAAATATTTTTATATATTTTATATAGCATAAATTTATTGCAATAAATATTAAAGGAAGTAGCATATTACAAATTTCAAGGCAAAATAATTTTTTATAAAAAGATATATACATATACAACAAGTCATAATTCATATAAGGATAGTTTAATATATATAACAGTATAAAATACAGGTAAAATAAATATAAAAATATTAAATGAACAAATTACATAAATAAACACAAACAAATAAAATCACCAAATCTCATTAATTTAAATTTAATAAAATTAATATTAATATTTTATTCTACCCAAAAAACCTTTCATTTCATACATTAGCTAATTTGGTCTACATTATATTTTACAATATAAAAATTTTATTAAAATTAAAAAGATATTCCGATAATAGATCATTCACAGCCTCTATACACCTGTAAAAAAAATCAGATTTAAAAAATCCTTCAGTCCTTGGTTGTCAACAATAGCAACAATAGTAGATGATGACCTATTATATTAAGCAGACATTTGTATATTGACATAAGTAATGTATATCAGTTTAACAATCAGTTTCAATCACTGTGTACTGATGCAAAAGAAGGTAAAATTGTTTTTGATTAACTCCTGTTTTGTTTGGCCTTGTACGTGTAAATACTCTATACAATTATGTTCCAATAACAATTTTCATGGATAAAATATAACTGCTTTCTTTTTAGATCATTTCTATCAAGCAAAGTGTGCATCATGGCAAGTCTTCTTTCAAGCAAAGTGTTGTGTTATTGCACATTTCTTTCGAGAAAAACTTACATTAAGGGTTAATGAAGAAATAATTTTTAAGATTTGCAGTTCTAAACATCTTCCTGTTATTCATTTGCATAACATTTCAAATTGTTATCACTGACCCTTAGATATGTAATAGAGAACACTAATAATAATATCAAAGATTCTACAAGAAAACTTTGTTTTAATTTTCAGAAGGTTTTCTTTGATAAAACTGAAAATAACAAGAGTTTTTCTATATTCTTAAAAAATTCACTTTCCTATCTTTAAAATCTACTTTTGACACAAACACAGTACATATTTACTCAACAGATAGCATTTAATGGAATTAAAAACATTTTGGCAGAATTAAGAAGCTTTCTCAAGATAAAAAAGCTGATTGAACTGCTTTTTTACCTGAGGAAACCACAATACCGCTAAAAACGTTTGTAATTCCATTAAATGCTATCTGCTGGAGTAAATATAAATGGTGTTTGTTTTATTGTCACGAGTTATAAATTTATGAATAAGCTGGTACAGCTTATTCATAAATATATTTTTATAACTTCATGTCTTCTAAGAGTTTATGTATTCCATCCTGTTCTAATAACTATTACATATCAGTATCAAACAATTCTCTTAGTTCAACATCAAAGCTATACAGAAATTTTAACACCGGAATAGATAAATTACCCAACTTCACTGCCTGTAACCGCCATTCTTCTTCTCCAATACAGAGGACTTTGCAAACGTTTTTGAACCTAATGTGGTTCATCTTCAGGCACTACGGAATTTCCTATATGAATTCAAATTTCCAGAATTAACCGTTGTTTTGGAAAATTTTTTGGAACGTTGTGTTCCAAAAAATTTATGATGTGTGGGTATCCATCCAACTGGACGGATACCCACACACCATAACCAGATCGGCGGACCTAGTTAACATCCTTAAACACATATCGACACCTCCGAAATTCATAACTGTCTTAGACTTCAAATCTTTATATCCTTCCATCAATCTCCCATCGGTATTTTGTGCCATAAGAGATATGCTCATGCACATGATCCGAGATAACACATTACAACAGGACATCCTAGAAATGTCACATCTGCTCTGCCACAACTCTTTCTTCAGATTCAACGGAGTCACTTACAAACAACAACATGGTGTACCAATGGGAAGCCCAGTCGCAGCAGACCTCTGCGAGATCGTGGTGAGGAAACTCGAATCGGAATTCTTACCATCTCAACTCCCACACATTCTTCTATACAAAAGATACATCGATGATATCCTTATTCTATGGAAGAAGATCCCAAATATCTCGACGCTAATCGACTCCATCAACAATAATCCCTATGGATTAATGGTGGAATTAGACCAAGCCGACCCTACCCAAGCGCACTTCTTAGACATTAACATCAAAATAGAAGGATCATCCATCAATACAGACAGCGGCGGCCTTATCCATTGCGAGGCTCTGGGCGGCAGATCTTTGCGAGGCCCTGGGCGGCAGAACTTTGCGAGGCCCTTGTCCTTTGTGCAAAGTATGTGAATTGAAATAGTAGGCACTTATTAATATTAATATATACTGTACTATAAATTAAATTTATTTTATTGTTATAACTAATAGCCAAGGATAAAATAAAAAGTTTTAAATATCAACTTTTTTCTACTTGGTTGTTGCGCGAGGCCCCTCCAAGAGCGAGGCCCCGGGCTATTTCCCTGGTCGCCACCCCCTAAGGCCGCCACTGAATACAGAAGTGTATCATAAATCAACTGCTCAACCTTTGTATATACCTGCAACATCATACCCACCACAGTATAAGATGGCAGCATTCAACACACTAATCAAAAGAGCATATTCACATTCCTCATCTCAATCAGCTTTCAATTCTGAAATGCGACGCATAGAGCACATAGCTAAACAACATGGTTATCACAACGTCTTATGCAAGATAAACAACAAGGTACTCCAACAACAATCCAACAACACCTCTCATTCCAATGATTCCCTGGTTAAGTACATACCAATCACATACAACCTGGCAATTAAGGCCATATACAACCAGATAGCCAAGAAAAAGAATGTCCGCTTGGCATTTAGGAGGTGCACCACAATATTCGATTGGCTTAGGAACGGAAAAGACGCTCCAGACAGCAACAGACTTCCGGTCTGTTGCTGTCTGTCTACATTGGGTCCACTAAACACAACTTAGTAACTAGAATCAAAGAACACAAAGCGGACACCCTACATCATAGAAACAACACTGCCTTAGTGGTATACTCCTCCGACCCAGAAATAGAACTGCTATTCCCTCTAGCCAGAATTATTCACACCACAGTCCGCACAGAACACCTCAGATGGCTAGAGGCCATATACATTTGCCTTAACACCCTCAGGAATAAGCACTGCATTAACTTCAAACAAGAAATGAAGATATCAACAGCACGGAAGCCTTCCTCAATAAAACTCTAAAGTAACAACATACGGATAATGCGCAAGTCTTCAATGACGCCATTGGTCACACATGACAACGTTCCAAAAAATTTTCCAAAACAACACTTAATTCTGGAAATTCAAATTCATATAGGAAATTCCATAGCGCCTGAAGAAGAACCACATTAGGTTCGAAAACGTTTGCAAAGTCCTCTGTATTGGAGAAGAAGAACGCCAGTTACAGGCAGTGAAGTTGGGTAATTTATCTATTCCGTTGTTAAAATTTCTGAATAGTTCATCTAGCAGAACTTATTATGAGAGAGATCGAGCACAGAACGTTCAATTCCCCGCTTGCCATCTGCTATCAGAGGCTGTATTTGCATTACGTTGACGACATCCTCATAGTGTGGGAAGACACAGATGAGACGTTCCTCATCTTTATGCAGCAACTATCAAGCATATATCCTTTCATCAATTTCTCTTGGGAGAAAGAAAGCGACACGGCAATAACGTTCTTAGACCTGCATATATGTAAATCTTCGGAAGGACCACAATTCTCAGTTCATCACAAGTCCAGCATAGCTCCACACATTATATCAGCAGAGGTCTTTCAGCCTTCTTGATATGTTAATGCTGCCATTGCCTCTCTCGTCAGAAGGGCTTACTTACTATCATCTTTGCAAGAGCTGGTAAACATGGAGTTAGAAAACATCAGTTTGGGGTACGCACTGCTGGCTTTTCACGTGCAAAATTTACGCATGTGCTCAATATGGTAAAGAAATCACTGTTTCCAAGCACCACATTATGCAGTAAAAGGGAATTTTCGATGGTACAAACATCGTTGCCATACCTGGGACCCCTCTCTATACGTATCTGCAGAATCTTTAAGCAGCACAGCCTTATACTACCACTAACCCCACTTTCAAACCTACGCAAACTTATTTGTAACAATAGGGACAAATTTTCCACTCTTGAGAAGTTGGGGGTCTATGCTGTACCTGTGGAAAATCTTGCAATGGGAGTAAATGCAAGATATATTGGAGCCACTACTAGAATGCTTGCCAGCCGACTTGAAGAGCACCAAAACGATGTTGTGAGGGGTAGACATACCACTGAGCTCGCAAGAAAAGTACTTGAGCAGGGTTACAACCCGCTATGGTCCCAAGCGGTTATGCTCAAGAGCTGTAAGGATTGAAAAATCGTTTTCATATGGGAATCTCTCCTTACTATCACCTTGGACACATGCAACACTCCAACTCTCGAGCTGCCCAGTGTATGGGTCACACTATACAAGCAATTAAGCAAATATTAGCACTCTCCAGAATGCGTATAGTGTGTGTCTAGATCTGCGCATGCGCTTATTCGCACATCCTGGAGCTTTCTGCTCGTTCGTTTTTCGAACATTTTTGAATATTTCTTTCGTGTTC
Source organism: Centruroides sculpturatus (assembly GCF_000671375.1). NCBI lineage: Eukaryota > Metazoa > Arthropoda > Arachnida > Scorpiones > Buthidae > Centruroides > Centruroides sculpturatus. The sequence goes on along the minus strand of NW_019385810.1, from coordinate 101,978 downwards.
TTAATGGCTTTGACAAAAGTTTCAACTTTAAGCGTTCTATTCTACATCGGATTATTTCTGTTTAATTTTTTCGGTAAATCTTCGTATTCGCCTGATGACAACGACTATATGTTCGTCAAAAGTACTTGCGATTAAAAAACGCACATGTAACGTCGACCTCAGTGTCTTCTCTTTTTATAATACAGTATTTTGGCGTGACAGTCATCCTATTGATCAGTAATTATTAAATTTAATAAGAGATGGCACCTAATGCCTACCTCTAATACCAAGTTACTTAGAATTTAATTATTAATACTGTAGTAGTGGAAAAATAGCCCAAATCATTACAGTGATCATTTGGCTTTGATATTTTATCATGAGTAAACTGAAATATTAATAAGAATCTTGTTAAGAATGCACCTGAAAGTAGAAAGAAATGAAAGCAAATGTCATAGTTAAGAGACCAAATAAAAAAAAATATATTATATAATAAATATATATACTGTATAATGTATGTAATTTGTCTAAACTTGAACAAATTCAAAAAATCCAGCAATGAGTTGCTTAACTTCCCTAGCAACGTTTAAAACTGCATCTGGCACCATCTGTTATATTTTATTTAAAAAACTTATATTTTTAATTATTATAAAATGGCAAAAAGCTTAATTTTGAAAAATGAGTTTTATAAGAAAAAAAAACTGTAAATGTTAATAATGAGTGACATCATTAAGTCCAATTACACTAGAAATATGACACACAACCCACCCTATCTCTTATCACCTTGACCTTTAACCACCAAAAATTTTATAGCATAAATCTCCAATACACAAACCTTGTTGCAAAATTTCAGGAATTATTAATAATATTAAATACAGAGGGTGAACAAAATAGTGCCACACACAAACATCCATACATATAGAAAAAACACCAAATTCTTTTGCATTTCTCAACAATTAAGTGTCCTAAATCCAAAAATGTAAAATCTTAGAGGGGACTCATTTTTTGACTGATAGCCATACTTTCCCCTTCTATATAACAGAGCCAGGAAAATAAAAATATAACATCATTTGAATGCTGTTTTCTACTGTGTTCTGTACATTTGGATCAGAAGATGGGATGCTGAAATCTTGAATGTTTAATTGTAATAATGTTTGAACTACTACTGTGAAATATCTTTTTATATAATTTTAATATAAATGGAGTTTTCAAAATTGTTAAGATATTAAAATCACAGTAAAAAATCTATATAGTAGTAGTAATTTTACTTGATCCATTTTCCAAATATGAAATTAAATATTAAAATTATTGTCTATAAAGTATAATTTTTTTCAGATTTCATTTTATTTTAATACAATAATAATTAAAATATTTTAAAATATTGAATATAAATTAAAATTTTCCACATATTGTAAATATTTTATCTAATTACAAATTATGTTTTAAGTAACCAATCATTTAAAACAAAATCAATAAATGAATATATCTGAAATAAATCAACATTATTTTAAATTTAAACTAATTTATTTAAACAATTATTTTGATTAACATGATATTCAAAAACAAAATAAGTTATTAGATATTCAAAACTTGAAAATTAAATTAATTTATGAATTATTACTAGATATTTCATTTAGATATAGAATAAATACATATTGTAATATTTTTAAAAACTTTATGCAGAGTAAATTAAATAATATAAAATCAAAATCTATTCAAAGTATTTTAAATTTATGAACTGAATTTTTTCTTCTACTCAATAAAATTATTATAATTGTAATAAATATTTCCATTTGCATTTCACTATTGCTCACGTGAACGAGGTACAAGACGTCCTTTTCGGATGCTACATCTACTCTGTGTTTCTTGGAATCGGTTTCAAATAGCCACAGTGGAGCGGTTGACCACTTTTCCTTTCGGTACAATTCGGCTGGTATCTGTAGCATCTTCCTAGCTAACTTGCTTGTGCAGTTTTGCATTATCTATACAAACAATTTTAACCTAAATTTCATGTTTTTTTTTATTAATTATGAATGTTTTATTTGTCAAAAAACATCACAATTACAAATAAGTTGCTACTGAAATTAATTTGGATTCTTCTTATCATGCATAGCATTTTTCCTAAATACAAATAAACTGCAACTTGCAACTGTAGTATAGGCAGCAAATAGAAATAAACTATCATGCAGAAAATATTTTAATAATAAAAAAGCCTTTAATAATATATTGCATGCTTTCAAATAATTTCTTAATTGCTATTTACATATTTAAATGTTTAAATCACCTTTTATTTAATTAAAATTATTCATATTAATTTCATAATAAATTTAATTATACATACTGATTCACATAAAATATGTTGTTGAGTTATAAAAAACATTTATTAATAAATTATGTAAATACAAAAGTACTGAATTTCTGCTGAATTATATTTATTTCACTCAGTGTAGCAGAAATCCAGTAGTTTAAATATTTAATGTAGTTTTAATTATATTCATTTAAATTATTACATGTAATAAATTAATACAATAGTAAATGACATCACAATTAACTGCTTATAATATAGAAATATTTTTATTAAATATTAGTTGCATTTAGGTTGCATGGAAAATCCAAACTGAAGGAGTGTAATTACATAGCACCAATATTTATCTACAAGTTACATTTACTAACCTCAAAATGTTTTCAGCCCTTTTAAGACCATCTTCAGTGCAAATTATTTATCATTGAAAAATATACTGAAGATGGCCTTAAGGCAAGAAACATTTTGAGGTTAATAAATGTCAACTGAAGATAAACATGATTATCAAGTACTAATCTTAAAGTTGAAATTTTGTGATGTGGAAGCATAACAAAAATTAATAAATTGTGTTTAAAGATTTAAATTATTATTATTCACATAGAAATTAAAATGATGATGATTGTCAATCACAAATCTTCTAATCCGAATACCGGTATTTTGAACAAAATCGTACTTACTAAACCTTTATTGTCTGGTACTTCTTAACTATTCGTAAAAACAAACATTTTCGGCCTCAGTCGAGGTTTGCTTCAGGTTAAAAGAACAATCAGATTCCACTCTTAGAATGAACATTTAGTTTTAAAATATTCTAACTCATGCGTGTGTTACGTATCGTCATCGTTTTCTTGTTTTTCACATACGTAGCTCCAAGCATAGGAAAGTGCGTTGCTGTCTTTGGTGTTTATACATCTCCCTGTCCGGCCGGCTTTGTAAATTTCCAGGGCTTCAAAGGCTCTGATGTGGTCCATATGAAAAGCTCTATTAATCTGGCATTGAATAGTTCTGCATGAATATCTGGGTCGGTTGCGTAGGTGGATAAGGGCAGTGGTGTAATGAGCATGGTCTATGTCATATTTGTGCTCCTTAATCCTCTGTTGGATGGAACATTTCATGGAGCCGATGTACACCATTTCTCTCTTAAATCTATCATCTCTCAGGAATACTATATATCCAGGAGCCCTAAGATATAGTATTCCTGTGAGAGATGATAGATTTAAGAGAGAAATGGTGTACATCGGCTCCATGAAACGTTCCATCCAACAGAGGATTAAGGAGCACAAATATGACATAGACCATGCTCATTACACCACTGCCCTTATCCACCTACGCAACCGACCCAGATATTCATGCAGAACTATTCAATGCCAGATTAATAGAGCTTTTCATATGGACCACATCAGAGCCTTTGAAGCCCTGGAAATTTACAAAGCCGGCCGGACAGGGAGATGTATAAACACCAAAGACAGCAACGCACTTTCCTATGCTTGGAGCTACGTATGTGAAAAACAAGAAAACGATGACGATACGTAACACACGCATGAGTTAGAATATTTTAAAACTAAATGTTCATTCTAAGAGTGGAATCTGATTGTTCTTTTAACCTGAACTGAGGCTGAAAATGTTTGTTTTTACGAATAGTTAAGAATTACCGAACAATAAAAGGTTTAGTAAGTACGATTTTGATGATTGTCAATAATAAGAATTGTGCATTATGTTTGATAAACACATTTGGAGAAAATATATAGCATAAATATCATATTTTTCTCTAATAATTTTGTTTGATATTCATTATTATGAAAGAAAAATTTATTTAATTAAAAATGGTATAGACAAAAAATTTAGAAGATGCACATTCAGTTTAATATAAAAATTCTTTTCAGAAATAAGAAATGAAGTCAAATTATGCCAATTTTACTGGATTTTTCATTTAGAATAATATTGTTATGTATTATTGAATTACTAAATTAATTTGGTTTGAGTTAAATGTTGCAATCTTCTCTTATCAAATTAAATAAATTAATATTTACTAAAAACAAAAACATTCAAAGTGAGATTCAAATTATACTTCCTTCATACTGTAATACATCATCTGAATTACTATTACAATCTCTTTCAGACACACACAAATTTAGATTTACCAAATAATTTAATATATACCAATATCCAAAACCAGCAAATAAACTAACACTTTACTGAAAAAAGTTTTCATCCATTTTCAAACAAACATCTGCAGATGAAAACCATCAAATACAAAATGGAACCAACATTTAGAAATAAAAAAGCTTAAGTTTAAAAGCACTTTAACCTTCTAACAAATCAAATAAAACTTCACTACTTACTCCAGCATATGATCCAATAAAAACACAAACATTTTCAACCCATTCAGGGGCCTTCATCAGGTAGTACAACCATTCTGTCAAATTCAACCAAACTTAAAATATTCTCAAATTAACAGACATTTCATTGGTTATCTGATGTAATTTTATATTACTACAAATACAGCCATTTTTAAAGTTTATTCAAGTCCCAACTGTTTAAAGCACTGACAGTGCTGACAGGGACGTCGAGGATCCACACCACTGCCTTTCATCCAACCACCAATGGAATAATCGAGCAACGTTCAGGATAAACATTAATAGCAAAGAAACAACCATCACCATCAATCAGCTAAAACCAGCTTTCGTCACCAACTCTACAACAACATGCATCTCAACCGACACAAAAAAGGAAACCCCACAAACAACAAGCTGAAAGGCAACCAAACCACTGGTCACAACCTGCTCTGGACGACAGGTACACTTCAAAATAAGATATTGTAAGCACTTGCAGGGGCGTACTGAGGGAACGAATGCCATCAGAAGGTCTCACGTAATGGTGACGTCAGCAACACCAAAGAAATCTCACCTTTTCCACTGGTGACTCATGAGGTCAGACGTACATCGATCCAGATCCAACTGCTTCAACCAGACAAAGGCTATAGTGCCCAACGACCATAGCCTACAATATTATTTGTAGTTAATACCAGTTTTGTCTGCTGATTGCCAAACAATTTTGTGTCTTATATGGTAAATCAACAACACACACACAATATATATACATGGGATTAGATTACAGAAGTTAACAAAAGCATACTATTCTTTTTCATTACTAAGAAAAATACATTTATTAAAGCAATCAATAATTTATTTCTAAATCAATAATTAACTAACAATCACAATTAAAAGTATTGTATTACGAATTAATATTAATTTTAGTTAAACAAGGGGGCAATCCTCATTGCCCTCCTATATATCTCAAAAACCATAAATTAACTTATAATAAAACCTCTAGTGATCTAGGAATAGTCTTTGATGACAAATTAACTTTCCCAGAACATTTTCAAAAAATAGTAAAATCCTTTATCAGACATGGAATTTTATGGCATTTCTATAGGTCTATATCAGTGTTTCTCAATGGGGGCAATATTGCCCCAAAGTGGACGTTTTTCCATGTTGAGGGGGCAATTAGAAACAATTTATATTTTGCGGGGAGAAAACAATTTTCTGGGCAATATAGTAAAACAATATATTAAGATTAATTACATATTTTATTCGTTATATCGTACAATAATTAAACAAATAACATTATACTAGTCACTAGTCTATTCGATGCAGTACGAATTTGGTGTTAGCCTTGGCCCTCGGCATCGGAATTTTGAAGTGAAGGGGCGATACTACCCGTACGTTTCTATATTCAACAGTTGACTCAACGGTGAGAGAACAACGTTTCTAAATGGACCGTTGAGTTCTCCGNTTTTCTGGGCAATATAGTAAAACAATATATTAAGATTAATTACATATTTTATTTGTTATATCATACAATAATTAAACAAATAACATTATACCAGTCATTAGTCTATTCGATGCAGTACGACTTTGGCATTAGCCTCGGCCCTTGGCATCGGAATTTTGAAGAGAAGGGGGCAATACTATGTAACGGTTTTATTGAAGGGGGCGATGATTCATTAGAGGTTGAGAAACACTGGTCTATATCTTCTGGGTCAAAATTTGTATACTACTACTGAAAATGCTTCTTCTGGAAACACTCTTAGTTATGATGAAAAAAATTTAAGTGGTGACCAAGAAAATGTAAATACATTTTTAAACATGGTAAAAAATACCCAGAACACATTACAAATTCTTTAAGTCATGCATATTCTTAATGTGTGCAGAAACAGTTGCAAATGATTTGTTACTTCCATTTATGTTGTGTATCAAAACAAAAACATCTGGTGGCCCAAGAGCATGAGATACAATACATCCAAGTATGGCTGGTTTGATTTTAAATGTTTTAATGACTGGTTTCAAAGTTATTTGATTCCAGGAATAAGAAAGAGACCAAGAGTGAAGATTGTCATTGATGACAATCTATCATCTAATTTTTCAACCAATAATATGTCAGTAATATGACACACACTTCATACTTCCACCAAACTCAACACATTTCTGTCAGCCTCTACATGTAACATTCTTTGCTTCCAACAACCTTTGGAGATTCATTTTGGCTGACTAGAACAGTAATGCCCAAAGTTTTCAATTAGCAGGCCAAATTACACACAAGCTGTAGGTATGTGGGCCACAATTTTTTTTAATTCCATATATACCTATTTATAGAGCAGTAGCTATGGGGGTTATACCTTTTAGTCCCCTCACTTAGTCAGCAATGCCCATATGTAGTATTTATACTATATGATTTTGCACTTACAATCAAAAATCGAACCTGTTACAGGTGTGTATCCTATAAAAACTCGTCCCACAAACTTAAAGTTTTCAAACTTTACGAAGTTTTTCTTCAGGTGGAAATGGAATACTCAAGAAAAAATAGAACAGGAGATTTCAAATCAAAAAGTTTACCAAATTCCACTCTGACGGACATGCGCCATTGCACACATGTCAATTACTATGGATACTTGTCTAGGAGGATTTGCCAGGCTGTTGATAGGTTGAGCTCTTCTTTTTGGTTGATGCATGTATTTGTATGGCTCATTTTATTTCGAACTTTATGAAGTTCTTCATAAAGTTCAAAATAAAATGAGCCATACAAATATATGCATCGTCCCATATAATAAAAAACCATAAATAAAAAATCGTCCCACAAATGTTTTCGAACTTTATGAAGTTCTTCATAAAGTTCGAAAACATTTGTGGGATGATTTTTTATAAGATACATGCCTGTAACAGATTTGATTTTTGATTGTAAGTGTAGTATACTTCCAGTGTCAGTAAAGGGTTGAACAATATGATTTTGTTTTCATCACAAACTTAGGCTATTGTAACTTTTTTTACATGTAGACTATAACTACAGACTTGAAAGGAATACTACACAAGGATGATAATTGAAACACATGCAAAGGTATTATTAAGTTGCAATCTCTCTTGCACTTTCAATTATATGCTGACATTTTCAAACCTATGATTTGTTACTCATGGTGTTGTTCTGGGCTTCTGATTGGTAGAGAAAAATTCCTCAAACATACTTGAAATTCCTCAGTATCAAGTATGTTTCACGTTTATAGTGTGTAACAGTCTTGTTTCAGGGATCCATAGCACTGATGCTGTAGACTGTGATCAAAACAATTTATAAAATGTGCTCATGTCACAAGTGCTTATGTTTGCACCATTTATGGACTGAATACCATTATTATTTCTGCATTTCTTCTCCTTTTCCTGAGTAAAGGATATTATTATTAATGTAATCTTCAAAAATAATTACTATTGAGAATATATTAGATGCTACTGTCCTGATTGAAATAATAAATAAAGTTCACTGCATGAGATTCCTTCTTTGATTTATTGATTATACTTTATTTCTCATTTCTCAAGTTTTATTAAAATATTTATATAACTGTTTATAAGTTTCATTAAAATACTGATGTAAGTGTTTTTAAGGATATTGATATAATTATTAATATAAATGTGACTAATGTGAAAACCATTTGTGATACTTAAAAATTTAAATCACCATTGATATTAAACTACTCTCTCACCAAATAACATACTGTATTGGTATTTTAATGAATGAATGCAATATTATGACATGGTTAAAAAACATGTCATCCATCTCTTGCTGCTCCTCTCTTCTCAGGCAGATCACTGCCAGTGTGACCAAACTACTATATTACTTGTCTGCAGTGAGTAGTAGTTCTACATTCAATTAGTCATACTCACTCATTATGGTCCATAGAATGAAATTATTTAAATGACTTCACTATAATATCAGACATTACCTTTGTGCCAAAATTCATCAAAATCAATGAGGGACATAGATGTAGTACTCCTGGTTAGTGCTGACTGGAATAAAACAATACTAGTCACAATTTTTTCAATTTGCACCTGTAGCTTCCCCAATGACTATTCATGGCTTTGCAATTGCCCTCTTTCTATCATTTTTAAGTGATTTGTCAAACGTGTTCATTGGCTTGATTAACATGCACTATGGGCCAAACTTGGTCCAGAGACTAAGCTAGAGGAAAAGGGCTAGAAAGAACATGAAGGCTATCATTTTAAAACTCTTCAAATGGATATAGTTTTCCATAGTTTACACTAAAGCATCTATTTATTTAGAATAAATAAAATAACGCCACTTTATTGAGTTTATATTTTTGTAAAGAATATAGAAGAGGAGATTCTTTTTTAAAACAAGAAAACGTATAATGACAACTAAAGAAATTCCTACAGAATGCCTAACTTTTCATTTCCAATGTCAAAATATGCAAATGAATAACTTGACTGAAATAGCCACACATCCTGAAGGCTACTTTGATCATCCTCATTTTCAAAGAATGAGGGTGATAACACTTATCAGTTTCATGCTTTGTAAGAATATACCATAACATTGAGCTCAAGGACCTGAAAGTTGTAGATCTACTGCATTATTTTGCAACATCCACTAATGACCTCATGGATGACTCTGAAAGTAAAAATGTCAGCCAGCTATTCTGTAGATATCCAGGATCAATTCTAGATGAGCAAAGAACTTCAGGAATTTTTTATGAGCACTCTTATCCAAGTATGTCAGACTGTCCCTAAGCAGGTTCATAATGGGATGGCCACTCAGTGAAGGATGAAGATTAAAACGCAATGGGCCTAGAAAAAACAGGGCCGTGGAGTGCTAGACCAAACCCGACTCCGACACTTTGACTCATAGAATTTTAGAAACTCTGGCTTCCACCTCTAAATACTTATTTCAAATATACTTTGATTATATTAACTCAGAATGGCATTTCATTACTACTAAGTGAATCATCACACTACTTTTTGAGCATTTTTTAAATGAATCATTAGACAAACAGAAAATACTTATCCTTTTTTCATGTTTTTCTTTATCACCACTATTATCTTTATCTCCAACCACCTATTACACACAATGTTTTCATCTGTGGTTATAATAAAGTATTCAAAAACATTAGATTTAACCCAAGCATTCTTAGCCATTTTATATGGGACTTTTGATGATAAAAATTTAGAATTAGCTATCACAATGTATTTGAATGTAAATTTATACAATATAATATGATTTATATTATGATATTAACCACTGAGTAGTGACCGACGACTATAGTCATCAAGGGCGATCGTGTGGAAGTGGTGAGAGATGAGAATGGTCGTCCAAGGTCATCGAGGGGTATCGCCAAAAACTAACCTATAACTACCGCGGAAATTAATTCAGATAAAAAGTGAATTATGTAGCAATAAAAAAACAACTTTTCTTTACCAGACATAACAGTTTACAAAATCTTTTTCTGAAACAGTAATGAAAAAAAAAACATGAGGTAAAATACTTTAAAAATTTCCCAAGTTTATTCTCCACTACTAGGGGTAGAATCATACCCATTTAGTCCACTGTTGAGAGGTTAATTTCTATAAAGAACACATCATACCAGGTGTTAAATAATTCTCACCCAAAACCGAAAGTCCAGTATTAGAAAATATTCACTTCACAAACATTTTTGGGCTTCTCTAGAGTCCTGCATCAGGTGAACATTGCCTTTTCTTTAATGGAACACCAATTTAAAATAAAAATTCAAATGTTTCAAAAAATATGAAATCATATCCATTGAGAATGGAATGGATTTAAATGGGAGGTGTTGGATTGTTTGCTTTAACATTGTGAAAAATAGAATAAAACACCATGTGTCAGTACAGGCAGTAACCAAATAAGAAAAACACACCTTTAAAAATCCAGCAAATAACTTTACTAATAAAAACGTTTTCGAATGGTTTTACCAATCTTCCTCAGTTAAGATGAAATAATGCAGACTAATGCATTATTTCATCTTAACTGAATTAGTCTCGCAGACTAATGCGAGACTAATGCAGATAGTCCGAGACAGGAAACACCGACATTACGCGGAAGCCTGGCAGATTTGTAAGGCAAAGCATAAAGGCCTCGCAATCAACTTCCGGGAAGCGACTAAAATATCAGCAGCATGGTCCTCTAGCTTATTATAATATTAATAATTGAAGGAAGTAGTCACTATGTATCTCAGATGACGTACTTTTGAATAATGTAGGGAGATGGCAACTATACGTATTTAGATTTAAATATTTATGTAATATTTTTTATATTTCCGTTGCTAAGTTTACACTGACGTCATTCGCAACGGATTATAAGCCAGTTCGAAAGATTCAAAAAAGAGTTATTTGTATTAAGTGTTCGATTTACAGTGTTTGTT
>NW_019385810.1:64727-90403 GCF_000671375.1 Centruroides sculpturatus | reverse complement strand
GCTGCAATCTTTGGCTATGTCTTGGGCTACTCAAATATTTTACGTTTTTGATATTAAATTAACTTCTGAAGTATAATTTTTTATTGTTTTTATAATTTTTAATATATTTATTTTGTTTGTACAAAATAAAAAAATAATTTTTAACGTTACAATAGTCTTTGTTAGGCTTAACATCGATGAAAATTCAACACGAAGCGACACGCAACAGAGAAAAATGTCAAGATGGGATAAATTAATATATTTTTTCGTACATAATCGGTTATCTGAAACATCGATCTTCCGAACAACCCCAGTCCCCAATTGATTCGGATAATCGACGCTCTACTGTATATCAATAAAATACAAAGAAAAATCATGAAGTAAGGGAATCATCATAAAATATGATCTTGCATTACAGGAAGCTCATAAAATGCAAGACAGGAACTTAATATGTACTACATATTAAAAAGACAGGAGTTGGAGTTGGTCCATTTTTATCAACTCCAACTCTTCTAACAACAAATTTTCTTTTGACTCAACTCCACATCCCTGAAATTTAGCCTTTTAAAACAGAAATGATAAAATAAACGATTGTTTATTATAAACCCTAATTACCTTACATTCATATAACATAAGATAATGTTCAATATCACGTTGAAATCATAAATTGATAAGTAAACAATGTTTTGCAGTGTTCATATCATTTGGAGAAATTAGTTGGGATTATTCCGACCGACCTAAAATAAGTTAGAATTTTTCCCATAACAACTGTGGAAAAACTTCCCAATATCTGAAATATGTTTACAGGAACACATTAAATTCAGATACAGTAATACCCCGACTTACGTGAATCCGGAGTTACGCGATTTGCAAATCTCGTCGATTCGTCTTTTGTTTGAGCGCCACGCAACTCTTAATTACTCATTTCCCCCCACACTATTGTTCGGCTTACATGTTCGAACGTGTTCGACATATAGCTACAATTTATTTTGTGTTATTTGTATGTATTTATATACAAAATTATACCCCGACTTACGCGAATTTGACTTACGCGGTTATCGCTCGGTCCCACCTATCGCGTAAGTTCGGGGTATTACTGTACTACAATAGGCTGAAGTTTGAAAATCAAAATACTATCTTCAGATTACATTAAAAAATTACTGTAACAACCTGTTCAGATCTGTACAACTCCATAAAAACAGAAAAGAAATCAACAGAAATGTTAAAATATTAATATTCAGACTTCTTAATATTTTAGTGTTCCTATATTTGTTTGATTACAGTAACAACTGATTTTTCAGAGAATTGATTATCCCAGATTACAGTATCTTAAATAATGAAGACTTGAATACAAATATAAATTCATAATTATATTTAGCTAGACAGGAACATTAACTATATACAAAATTTTTTGAACAACTAATATTTTTTATTATTTAATACTTATTAAATAATGTTTATTTATTAATGGAATGTTTATTTAAGTAAAGTCTGATGTAAGATTACTACCTCTACAATAACAGAAGAGAAAACCCAAAATTAAAAATAAAAAAAAATACAAAACATTTTACCATCAATTACATACATAAATTTTATATGCAATGTACTGTCACTGGTCTGAACCAAATTTTGTTACGTTGGAATGATCTAGCAAAAAAAAAAAAAAAAAAACAAATCATAGAATACTTTAAAAAACAATGAAATTGTAAAATTAATATGAACTACACATTATAACAAATATATTCATTAAATAATCTTTTCAATAATCATAAAAATCATTCAAATCAGATTATTCAAAAAATTCAATAAAATAATCAGCATAAAAATATCTTTCAAAAATGTATATATATCTGTACAGTTTTCCTTCCTTTTATCTTTCAAAAATGTATATATATCTGTACAGTTTTCCTTCCTCTTCTCTTTAACTATGCTAATCCAAGTTTTTCACTACTTGGAACAACTTCCTATAATAATTATTTTGGATTAGCAAGAGTATACTATATTATCAAAAATAAATTTATAATAATTTTTTCAACTTAAATCTACAGCTTATAAAATTGTTCAATATTCTATTTTAACAATTTTATAAACAAAACTCCTTATAAAAGAAGTGACCTGACCATTAACTTAACATAAATTTGAACAATAAAAATAAAGTAACCTATCTAAAGCATAAATCAAAACAATATTTGTTTTTCAAAACAGTAATTTAAGCAGGTTTGTGAACCTGTATTTTGTTTCATGCTCTAATAAACATAGTTCAGCTAACATTTGACAATTAAAATATTTAACAATTTTGTAGAAATTCTACAGAATAGATCAGTGTTTTTTTAACCTCTTTCTCAATGTGGACTAGTAAAATTATAGATAATTTTACATGGACCAAGTAATTATATATGACTATGAATTATGCTTATTTATTAAGCTTATATATGCTTAACTAGAGTTAGTGTAAATATTTTGATACCTAAATTACTATTTAAGTGTCACATGTAATCAACTGCACTAGCATCAGTATGGACAAACATTTTTCTGAAAACCAGTAAAGATTTACACAGAACAGCGATTGAAAAAAAACGCAGCAATAAATTAAAACTTTTTAAAGATGTTTTAACGCAGCTTAATTACATGAGTTTTTACATATAAAAATATATTTATTGATCAAGTATTTTGATTTATAAAAATTTAATTTAATGTTCAAAAATGCTAAACAATATTCCTGATTATGAGTATTTTCATTCAGAAGCACAAACTGTAAAATATTTTAAACTCTATTAATTAAAGCAATTTTTAAATTTTAGATATTTCATAGTAATAAAAGTTAAGATATTATTTTGATTAATGTTATTTAAAAAAAGAAAATGCACTCTAGAGACCCAAATGCAATTTTTGATCTCAACAAGTTAGAAAATATTATAATCCATGTATGAGCAAGTATCAGAAACAAGACCAAAGTAAAAAAAAAAAAATACTGCTTAATTCAATAATTTTGGTATAATTGAAATATATCTGAAATAAATATATAAATTTATTTTATCTATATACAGGGTGCCATAAAGTCCATTCACAATTTAAAATATAACTTTATTAGTATTTGTGACAGAAATTATGTAGAATGTATTGAAAAATCTATGTTTTTTTATTGTTTTATTATAGCCAAGTTCAGCTAACCAAAAGACACAGTTTACTTTTTCTTCAGTTGAAGCCGTGAGCACACACAATTCTGAAAAAGAAGTGCAGTAATACTTCGATTTTTGTTGACTTTGATTATTGTTGGTTTCAGTTTTTCAGCAAAAAAATTTGTCTTGGTTTTCGTCAGTTGCCTCAGATTTTAGCAGCGTGCCCACGTGACATTGCTGCTAATTTTACAAAATCAAAGGGAGACTCGTGCGTTTTCCTGCTCAGTATGGCATTATTTCTCGTTGTGTGAGCATTGCTCCACACGTGTAGCCAAACAATTCTATTGCTTTCCTTTCCTTTTTGCTCCATCATGGGACCAAAGAAAGTTTCCAGAGCCAGCAGCCCTTTGAAGAAGGCCAGGAACACAATCAAGTTAAAGAAGAAAATCATTGAGAAATACAAGAGCAGCATTAAAATTGCTGAAATCAGCTGTATATACGGAAAGTCGCCATCCATGATAAGTTCCACTGTGGCGAAAAAGGAAGCAATAAAGGAGGCTAATGTAGCGAAAGGCGGGAATGTGCTAACGAAACAGAAATTGCAAACAATTGAAGATGTTGAACAGCTATTATTAATTTGGATCAATCAAAATTTTGAATTGAACTTCAATCCAAACCAGAAGTTTGTATATAGTTAATCTAGACCTCCTGCCCTAAACTTTCCATATTTGATCTCTATTTTCATCTAACTAACTCCGTTCAAGATTAAGGAAGGACAGACAATGAAAACAGGGAAAACAATGGAAATTCATGTCTACAATTTTTCCAAATTGCAGCCCAATAATTTTTATATAAAAATGCAATATTTACAAGAACATAATTTCCATGTAGTTTATACAATCTGTTGTAAAAATATAGAACACTTTATCATCATGTAAAAGCAATTCACACATTTTTATAAGATTTATTTATTTATTTAAACAAGTTTAATATGAAGACTCTTGGATGCTAAGGTTAGCAACTTTGATTACAAGCAGGACATTACAACCTATCCAACAATTCTTTATTCCTGTACTGTACACAATTTCAAGAATTTTAAAAATATGTTAGATTGGGAACTTGGTGTGATAAACTCTTACATAAGATAACCTTTGTAAATATAAATCAAATACTGTAATATACATATAAAGGTTAGAAGTATGAAATAATCTAATAACCTTAATCTTTGCTGTTATTATTTTTTGCCCGAGCAACACTGGGCTCATCTGATAATTATAACATATATTGATAATATTGTAAGGAAATGACAGCTTCTCCCTAAAATAATCAACCTTATAAAAAAAGAAATATTAAAAACTTACTTACAATATAAACATGGTTATCAATTATATAATAGTTTTGTACATTGGTTTTAAATTTAATATTTAAGTAGAAATATTCTCCTGCAGGACGACCAAAAAGACAGCAACCCTAGAAAATGGAACACTAAGTCAAATTTAATCTATGTAATGGTTGAGAGAGACAATTTGTTTTGAGTAAGAAAAAATTCAGATCCAAAGCATCAGATGCTATGTTTATTAATGAGATGTATAGCATAAAAAATATAAACATCATTTAATCAAAATAAACCTGTAAGTTTCATTGAACTGTCTAGCATTTCTAAAGTTTGATTATTTGACTTTTTTGATTAAATGTTTTTCAAAACATTACAGTTTCATCCTCTGACTTGTACAAAGAATGTACTTGAACAAATGTTATGATGAGAAATAATTTTAAAAATATATTGCACACAATATAGCTCTTAAAAATAAATACTAGTAAAAACACAAAGATACTACTAGTTAAACATTTTGGTTATGTTTTTCTGACTTTAAACACCAGGTCCAGAGATCTGTGTTTGATTCTTCTGTCCCTCAACTTTAAACAATTCTTCAACTATGTAGATAGAGAGCTTTCTACCACGTATTCTATTACACAACCACTCCGGTTACCAGGTTTAACGTAAGTGTTATTTATATCTCATTCTGGTGTGTGGAGATGACTAAATATAATGTTTGTTATTAATTCAAAAATCTTAAAAAAATCTACACAATTTATGTATACACATGCACATGCTCAAACAAATAATTACTTACAGAAATATCTTTAAAGTAATACTTGTACAGTTACCATAAATCATAAAAATATATGAATCAATACTACTATGCACTAAATTTATAAACTATATAAATTACTCTTCAGAAAGAAAACTTTAGCTTCTTTAATTAATTAATTTAATTAAAATAGCAGTTACTATAAATAATTAATTTATCTCCGATACAGATTTAATTTTTTACTCGGGATAAACGAAATTGCTAATTCTATGTAGATGGTGGTCTCAAGACCAATAATCATATGCCAAATTTAAAACATTAAGAAGTTTATTTACATTTAGTAATATTGTATCTTTAATTTTATCAACATATAACAAAAAACAGTAAAACAATTTAATAAATAAAAAAACAGTTAATGTTTTTTCTTCCATCTAATTTTTTTCATCTGTTTAATAAGTCAAGTGACAATACAAAGAAACAATATCATATCATATGAAATGGTAGAATTATTGATCTGATCGTATTTCATTTTATTCAATATTAAATTTTTGTCATTTTGATAAACTCATTAAAATTCAAAATTGTTTTGCAAGTTTACCACACATTTAAATGCAAAATTAGCAAAATCACAAAAGAAAAAACAACCACACAATTAACAGCTACTATTTTTACTATCACAAATGCTTCCTTTTGTCTAAAATGATCATCATCAGGAAATGGCATACTGTATTTCATTTTCATTTAATACTTGTTTACAATGCTTTACTTATAAAGACATTATGTAACTTTAATACATAAAACACAATTTATAAATAAATAAATCACACTTTGTGAAAAACAAACTTCATGTTGATTTTATGACATATGATATCTATTATTTAATAACACACAATTTTAAGAACAGCAATTAATATCAAATTTTTAACTGGATATTTCTAGTTATTCCAGAAAAGTTAGTCAGTCCACAATTTGTACATTTTCTGTTATCAATATGAAAGCATTTTAAGTTGTGTCAATGAGCATAATTAAACTGTAAAAAAATTAGGTCTAGACAACTTAAGTGTTTTTAACATCTATACACATCACTAAGTCCAATGTATTAATAATAAACGAAATCATCACCTTAATTATTCAGGCTAATTAAGTGCTATTTGTAACAATTAACTAAATTACTTAATAGTTAATCATTAAAAATAGAACTAAATTAGCCTGATCAATTACAGCTATCATTTGGTTTGTTTTTAACATCAATCGTTAAATTGTTTTTCAATTTTTTTTTAGATACCTCTAATAAAAATGGGTATTAACAATAAACACAAATACAATATAATAGACATATACTAAAATAAATGAAGAGAAGTAAACTTACAGTTTTTTCACTTTATTAATAAATACAAAAGAAATGTATTTTATTTTCTGTTTGAAAGTGCTAAAAATGTTACAAATGATGCAAACAAGTAAATACTGATCATGACAAGTGTAAGGCAGTGGTTCTCCTATGTTTTATGAACTTGCCCCAAGTGTTCCATGAAAAACAAAAAAATTTATTACAAATTTATTCCAATGTACTACAATATATTACTTTATTTGCAAAAATTTCCATATTTAATATTTTATTCAATACAAAAAAGTTATTAGTTTATTTCTTTGTTTCATGAAAATAGTAAACATGAAATTGATCATCAATTTTTGAATAAATTGATGCTACTGCTCTGCACAATAAAACGTATCATAGAGCATGATAGCACTTTAACACCTATGACAAAGCTTCATCATAAAGTGCCAATTTTGATCTTTAGCATCAATATTTCCATGACCAGAGGTTTGCCAAGAATGGACTAAAAGAACTAGGTCAGTCCCCTAAATTCCTTGAAGTACTATCTAAACATTATTTTTAATGAATTTGTATTTGAAATCTTTCACTTAAAAAATAGTATGTTTTCATGTATTTTCCTCCCTCTGGCCTCCCCTCCTTTATGCTGAGTTGAATTCTTCCACAAGCTAACCTAAACACCCTCAGGGCTCTTTTAGTTGACTTTTCGACAGGACTAGCCTGCAGACATGTTCCTGCCATTCAGGTTGTATCCAGGCATTCTGTAATAAGAGATTCTTAGTTTCTATGCTTATTGAAAACAACATTGTGTTAATGATTTTTGTACTTTTATAAAACACTTAAAAGTTATCTAAAGTGTGAATCTACTTAAAAGACAGTATATGTGATTAGAAAGCTTTCAGTTCAACATGGACTGAAAGGGGACTCGTTAGGAGAACAGGTCCATTGCAGCAAAAACAATGCAGTGTGAATGATGTATTCTGGATCGTCTGCTTGAAATATCATTTGGAGCCTTAAGTTCCAGGAAAAATTCCAGCAATGAGTAGTTTAACTTTTCCAGCAACATTTAAAACTGCATGCAATATCATCTTTATGATATTTTATTTTAAAAGATTTTTATATTTTTAATTATTATAAAATGACAAAAAGCTTAATTTTGAACATAGTTAGGTTTTATAAAAAAATTGTATATGGTAATAACGGGTAAGATCGTCATTAATTAAGATTGACCTACTAGAGATACAACACACAACCTCAATCTTCCCACCCTGTTGACCTTTAACCACCAAAATTTAACAGCGTCGATCCTCCTAATACACAAACCTCCCTGTAAAATTTCAATAATTTTCAATGAAAAACACAAAAGTTATTAAGCATCAAAGAGAATGAATAAAATTATATACACACACACAAACACTAACATCCATACATACAGAAAACCCAGAATTTTTTGCATTTCTCAACACTTAAAGGTCTCCTGAATTCAAAAATGTAAAAATCGTAGGGATAATTTTTTTTTGACCAATCACCATACTTTCCCTCTGTTATATATAAAAGAGCAAAGGAAGGTAAAATTAATGTGTGAATAAAATGAGTTTTTCTGCGTGATTAAATAATAATTGTTACTAAAATCTTCTTACATGAATACTGGAAAACATATAAATTAAAACTCCAAAACCTTTAATCGTCCAGTAGTACTCAATTTAATAATAAACAAACGTTTTCGACCGTACTTTCGATCTTCATCAGGTTTAAAAACCAGTTAGATTCGAACCTGTGCAATTGTAGAACAATGATTATGAAATTAAGTTTAAAAATTAATTTTGAAAAATGGAACAGCACAAACGGATTTTAAAAGAATCATATGCCACTGAACCCGGCATAAGAGCTGACCTACATGAGGCCAAACTGATCAAACTTTCTCACCGGTGAAACACCTGCAAAATCTGGAGGCACTGGAAATTTACAAAGACGGGTTACGCACCAATTGCATTAATGCTAATGATGCAGTCAATGTGTCGCACGCTTGGAAGTACTGCTATGAGGTAACAGGAGACGCCCACTCCAGCAATTAATGATCAGATCCCCGTTTGGTGTATTTATTTATTTATATATATTTATATAATTGTATGTATTACACATGCCATTACGTCGCCATGGCAATGCACATGCATAAGTGTATTCTTTTAAAATCCGTTTGTGCTGTTCCATTTTTCAAAATTAATTTTCAAACTTAATTTCATAATCATTGTTCTACTATTGCACAGGTTCAAATCTAACTGGTTTTTAAACCTGATGAAGACCGAAAGTACAGTCGAAAATGTTTGTTTATTATTAAATTGAGTACTACTGGATGATTAAAGGTTTTGGAGTTTTAATTTATAATAATTGTTATATAATGTATGAGAAATGGGTTTTCTCACCATTGCCCATAACTGACAAACTGATATGAATGATATTTAAAGTAGCTGGTATCCATGATGAGTACTATGGATATCTTAAATTTTGAATAAATTTGCTGGATCAATTTGGACTTCAACATTTTGTTGCTTAGATTTACAATGAGAGAGAAAAGCAACATCAAGTTACCAAATAAATAGGAGTCTGCATATGTTTAATAGCTCATTCAAGAATTCACCACTTCCTATTTCTCCTTTTGAAGATTATAAATATTTAACATTAAAAAAAATTTTTAATAGCACATTTTTTAAATTTTAGCATATTATTGGTCAATCAGTTATCACATGACAATGTACTGCAGATTATCATATTACAAATAGAGTTCTCATGTGATCTTGTATAATTATCATGGGTAATGGAATAATGTGCCAACTTTGTCCTTAATAATTAATCTTGTAATATTCAATCAATCATGTAGCATGACTTACTAGATACTATCATGTGATTGTCAGATGAATATAGAATTATCATGAAAACTATTCTATTATGAACTAAACACATTATAACTACTTTAAAAAACAGCAAAAAATTTAATAACTATAATGTTTTCAATCGTTTTTAACGATCTTCCTGAACCATTAACCAATGATTCTATCAATGTTTAAAAATTTGTATTCTAAAATGTTGGCATTTCATTGTATATTCTACTTGAGGAAGATCGTTAAAAATGATCAAAAAATTTAATAACTATAATGTTTTCACTGTTTTTTAAGTGTGTTAACTTTATCTAGCAGCTGTGAATTAGTTCTATTCCAAAGTTATTGATGACTAAAAAAAAGCAATTGAAAAATAGGGAAAAGCATAGAAGCAGAGTACATTAAACAAAAACAAACTTTTTGGATGTAACATAATAAATCTGTTGTTGTTCATTTTGAATTACTAAACTTAATGAAACTGTTATTGCTAATCTTTATTATGAGCAACCGACCTACTTCAATACAAAATTCATTAAAAAGTGTCTGACAATAATGGAATAGGATTTGCTTACCATCAATCATGATAATGTGAGACTACATTCTACCCAGATAACAGAAATTTAAGGACTTTAATAAGAGATTCATGGCTCATTACCTCATTAAAAAATTCAAACCTTTTTATAAAGCAACTAATAAAAACTTATATAATCACATACGATACTAAATATAGCATAAGGAAGAAAATATACTTTTTCAACATTAAATTTCCACATTACTTACTTGATGAATTTAATACATGCAACTACTTTCCACAGTTCAATTCATTCTCAAATAGAAAGAATATACAAAATACAAATTAAAAAGAAATTTTTAAAAAACTCTTTACCTTAAGTTAAACATTCTTAAATTTGCTTAAGATGGAGTGTCACCTCTCACAATCAGTAAATGTAAAACAAAATCAGAAGACCAAATTCTCTCAATTATTTTTCTTTTTTATTGCTGCTACTCTGCATACCCATTTCCCAGTATTTCCCATTTGTAATTATCCCTTTCTCTCATCCAGAATTTACAGGCTCTACATCGGAGGTGTCAAGTTATGTTTGAGTGCAAAATATGCAGATACTAGAACATTGTTACCATTTTAGTATTTACAGGGGAACATTCAAATTCATAGACAAAATATATGATGTTTGAAGAATTAGAAAGTTATCTCTTCCAAGAAAATGAAAATAAGATGTATTTTGCATTTGGCACATCAGTGTGCTAAAATAATTCATGTTATTAAACTAGCTTTGTTGCCAGTGAAGTGATAATAAAAGAATGTATTTTTTCTCTCTACCTCTGGTAATTGTAGTTTTAATCTAATTTATAGATTAACCTATACAGTGGTATGGTACCTCATACTTTGAACGATCCTAACAAATTTATATAGTTCAAGGAACTCTACTGCTGGAACTTTTCTTAGCATTCTATATAAGAAGAATTCTTATTTCAAGAACATGCCCAATAGGGTATCATAATAGAAATATGTAAACAGCTGTACATTATGATTGGTATACTGTTATAATTCAAGTTGTATGTTCTTACTGTGTATTTTGCTTGAATGATGAATTTAGGGATAGATTTAAAGAACATCAGTATAACATATCTACAAGAAAGGCTCTAACCTCATTGGTATAATATGTTTCTGAGCCCAGGGTGTGAATGAGGTTCAATAAGATAGTTCTGTTAAAACATATGTCTGAGGAACATCATTTAACAACAGTAGAAAACTTTAAAATTTTTAAGACAAATGTAAGAGGAGAATTTGTTAACTATAAATACTGTACATCATTATCCCAGTGTGGCAAATGTTATCTGACAATGTTCCCTAAATCTATCAACAAGCAAAATACACAATAAGGGCATACAACTCAAATCATAAATCATAATAAAAATACGTAAACAGCTATACATTATGATATCTTATTAGGCATGCTCTCCTTGAAATAGCATTGTATGTAAGAAGAATTCTTAAGAAAAGTTCCAGAACTAAATTCCTTTAACCATTCATATTTGTGATGGTAAAGATCTGGAGGAAGACTTTTCAAGAAAGTCCAAAACATTAGTGAAAGACTGAAATTATCTAATGGAAAGAGTGAATAATGCTGTAATTTTGTTGTATTGTGAACTAAGATTTCAGCTTAAATATTTAAAATAACCCAATACTCACTTATTAACCAATGACATCAAATAAGCATATGGAAGCAATGAAATCTAAGAGGAAGATATTAGTATTGATGATTGAGATGAAAAAAGAATTTATCACAAAGCACAGAAGTGGTATGGCTGCCACATTTAAGATGCCAAAGTTGATAGCATGCAACCAATAAATGCAATTTTCATTTCATTATGGCATATTTATGTACAGGTAACCCCCGTATAACACGGTAGTTACGTTCCAAAAAATTGCCGTGTTATGCGAATCCGNATTTTCTTGAGAAAGGTCTTTTAATAAGACCGAAAACGTTTGAAAGTTTTCTAATAAACGTCGACTGCAAGAAAAGGTGTTGTAGTAAGTGTTTTTTGATATTAAAATATGCAGTCTAGAACGATGTGTAATTAATATAAGTGCTCCTTAAACCTGTCTTAAAAATTTCTAGAGTTTCTAAGAATCTAAGATGGTTGGTGCATTGCAACATTACCAGGATGCTAGGCTGTTGTAATTGCACCTCTATACCAGAGCTGGCCCATACTGACACACGGCATTTTATTCCATTTTTCATAATGTTTAGGCAAACAATCCCATTTAAATCCATTCCATTCTCAACAGATATAATTTGATTTTTTGAAAAATTTGAATTTTTATTTTAATTAAATTGGTGTTCCATCAAAGAAAGGGCAATTTTTACCAGAAGCAGGACTCCAGAGAAGCCCAAAAATGTGAATTTTTTCTGACACTGGACTTTAGGTTTTGGGTGAGAATTGTTATTAACTTAAGAAGAATATTATGATATACAGTAGAGTGTCGATTATCCGAAAGTCAATCATCCGAAACATCAATTATCCGAAAGAATTCCAGTTGGCAAATTTAAATTTTCGCCAGAGATTGCAGTGCTGTGGCACTGCAATCTCTGGCTATGTCTTGGCCACTAATGACCTCATGGATGACTCTGAAAGTAAAAATGTCAGCCAGCTATTCTGTAGATATCCAGGATCAATTCTAGATGAGCAAAGAACTTCAGGAATTTTTTATGAGCACTCTTATCCAAGTATGTCAGACTGTCCCTAAGCAGGTTCATAATGGGATGGCCACTCAGTGAAGGATGAAGATTAAAACGCAATGGGCCTAGAAAAAACAGGGCCGTGAAGTGCTAGACCAAACCCGACTCCGACACTTTGACTCATAGAATTTTAGAAACTCTGGCTTCCACCTCTAAATACTTATTTCAAATATACTTTGATTATATTAACTCAGAATGGCATTTCATTACTACTAAGTGAATCATCACACTACTTTTTGAGCATTTTTTAAATGAATCATTAGACAAACAGAAAATACTTATCCTTTTTTCATGTTTTTCTTTATCACCACTATTATCTTTATCTCCAACCACCTATTACACACAATGTTTTCATCTGTGGTTATAATAAAGTATTCAAAAACATTAGATTTAACCCAAGCATTCTTAGCCATTTTATATGGGACTTTTGATGATAAAAATTTAGAATTAGCTATCACAATGTATTTGAATGTAAATTTATACAATATAATATGATTTATATTATGATATTAACCACTGAGTAGTGACCGACGACTATAGTCATCAAGGGCGATCGTGTGGAAGTGGTGAGAGATGAGAATGGTCGTCCAAGGTCATCGAGGGGTATCGCCAAAAACTAACCTATAACTACCGCGGAAATTAATTCAGATAAAAAGTGAATTATGTAGCAATAAAAAAACAACTTTTCTTTACCAGACATAACAGTTTACAAAATCTTTTTCTGAAACAGTAATGAAAAAAAAAACATGAGGTAAAATACTTTAAAAATTTCCCAAGTTTATTNTTTTTTGAAAATATACAGTAAGGTTCCGTATTACCACCCGATTTTCTCTAAGCCTACTTTCGGACTTTTTGTACAAAAGCCTTCAAAAACCATACTTATAGTTACACTAGAGAAAAATCCAATTACGAACATTTAGTTTAATAGTTATCAGTACTTTTGGCACAAAAAATGTGGGTGTAGTTATGATACCTTGTTTACAATTCACTAAAATATAATTGGGGTTCCATAATACCACCTTCTCCTCTACATTTTGAGCCACAACAACGCGTGGCGGGGTCTGCTAGTAAATAAATAAAATTCTACTCGGCGCTATCCGTTACCATATTTTATTATAAAAATTTTATTTGTTTTTAATTATTAAAAAATATCGACGGAGTTAATTTTGAGTGTTTCGGGGGTGCTAACGAGTTAAGTCTGGATTAAGTCCGACTCCCGGCCGGATACGACGCGCCACCGTCTTTCTGTTTACTTCCTCCACCTTTCGCCACCAAAATTTTGTAGCATCGATACTCCTTATATAGGCCTACGACCACCGTATCACGTTTAGTTTCTTAGTCTTCGCCCCATCCCGTATTAAACGAAATAGACGTCGACGCGCGCATTCGCGGAATTTTTTTGCTGGTATTTTTTTTACTTTTTTGGCTTCGGGAGGTTTCGAAAACGTGGAAATTTGCAAAAAAATTCGGAGTCAAATTTGACACGATTCGAATGCTTTTCTTTTGTAAGTTACTTACGCGTAAAAGCGGGGAAAGTAAAAATGTAAAACTGACCGTTGTGAATAAAACGCCGTTTCAAAGTAATTCGCCAGTCTATTTCGCTTTGACAAATACAGTATAGCGTCGATTATCCGAACTAGGGTTTCTCAAACGGGATCCCGGGATCCCGGTTGTTTNCTTTCTAATGGGAAAATTGATTTGGACTTCAAATGGCCTCCTGGAACAAATTAAATTTGAAATATGAAACACCAATGTGTATATATTTTTAAATATTCAGTGACTTGTTTTTATGTGTATATAGTAAAACTTGTCTATCAGAACATCCCTTTCTCCACAAAAAACTCTTACTAAAAGACAAACTTGTTAATAAACAAACATTCTTCAGAATAAAGTACTGTATTTAATTTCTTATTTATTTTTAATTAAAACCTGTAATTGGCATATGTCTGCTGCTTTTTTTTTTTAACAATCAACAATTTTGTTAAAAATTCTTCTACTATGCACAAAGAGTACAGAGCAGTCAAGCCATTATCACGAGATTTGAGGAACTTTTTCAATGTTTACAAAGTCTTAGATGTTCGTGTGTGGGTAGGCACGATCACATTTCATTTATTGTCCCTCTTCACCACTTTCCTCCATTACTTGAATTTCATCTTTGCACGGTCGTCCACTTTCTTTCCAGGCCAAAACTCACTGGCAATTTCATCTCGTTTTTTATGCACAAAATTATCGACTCGTTCGCAATAAAATTTTCGGCAACACTTTTTGCTTCCACTCACTTTTTAATAACTGCAGTTTCATATTTTTGTTTCAAATCCGAATCGCGTCTCGGCCTTTTACTCGTCATACCTCACCTTCTCGGCTCAAAATAAATAACGGTCCTTACCATACAGCACAAAATGCACGACACATAATCCAGTTTGGTAAACGAGGGGAGGCAGACAGGGAAGAATTCATTGCAAAAACTTGCAAATAACTAATTTCATAAGTGGTGCAGAAAAATAGTTTTCTAGTAGGAAAATCTTGCCAATATGCAACTTGCTATTAGCCAAACTACTTTATATTAAAATGTATAGGATTTTGTCAGTGTATTAGAATGTTTTGCTTTTAAGTAAATCTTGCTTTTAAGGTACATTCTAATAGAAAAGTTCTATTCGAAATACAGGACCGAGAAATATCGGCACTCGGCACAAACAGACAACACCGTGCAAAATAATAACGTAGAGCAGCGCACACAATCTAACAGTCACCAAATTAAATTTTACAAATATTACATATCGTATGTTTTACAAAGGTAACATTTTCACTACAACAACCCGCAACAAAATTCTTTCTTTAATACAACATAACTTCAAAAAAGTTAGAAATACGTAATTTCTTTACAACTCCGTTTTGAACCACGAATACTATGCAGATAAAAAGAAACTGCAAGCACCGCCACATCGCCACGGTAGCAGCCGCAAAGACGGCACGCACCATTATTTTCGAAGCCTTTTTTTAGACGGCGGGGAAGACCGAAGGCAAGAATCGATCTCGGTTCCGTCGTTCCGGAAAACGAGCGATTCCGCCGTCTCGAGAAAGGACGGTCGATCGTCGGGTCGGGAGACGGCAACCGTCTAACGGAAATTTGCAGAAACGGAACGACGATCAAAGGAAGGGCAAAAGGACGCATCCAAAAAGTTCGTGCGTAAATTGCCGGAGACGACGCAGAGAAGAGAGCGCAAAAGACGACCGCGCCCGGCGGACCAAAAAGGAACGGTCGGAGCTTCCAAAGAACGGACCGACCGAGGCAGACCGCGGGAGACGCCAGCCGAGACGGACCGTCCCTCCGTCCGGAATCCCGAGTCTCCGGTCCCGCCGACCGGCACCTATATCCGTCCCGGGACCGCGTCCTCCTCCCGGACGGACGTCCGGTCGAACGTAATCCAAAGTTTAACCGGAGAAACGAAACCGAATTTTACTAAAATGTTAAAAAGAACGCGCAAAGATTAATTTTGTTAAGAAATTACACACGACCGAAAGGCACAACCCGTGCAGAAGGCCCAGCCACACTTTCCGAGACAAATCTCACGTTTTGCAACGGAGACGCTACGGAAAACGCCGTTCTAACTCGGGGGAAAGTCGCAATCCGACACGAGCAATTCGGAGATAATTCCACAGTCTCTACCAGCGACACCTTCAGTTCGTAAAGCGATAGAGTTTTACGGGGAGTTCGGTCGGACGTCCGAAGAGGGGAGGAGGTTAGGAAAACTGGACAGAGTGGGACGACGGGAGGAAGAGAGTAAAAATTTCGGAGTAATTTACGGACGGCCCTCGGGGGAGAGCGTCTACTTGGAATACGCCGAGCCAAGAACGGTCGTCCGTTTGGTCGGAAGAAATTTATCTACCGCGTATTACGGAAATGAGTGGCGTCGTTGCCCACGTCTTTTTAATTTATATTTAGGAAACGTCGAGGCTCCGTCGCACACCATTACGTGCCGATCGGGGGGTGGACGGTGACGAACGAATCGAAGAGATTAAAAACTTTTGGCGCAGGAAGTTAATAGTACGACGTTTAAAAGGCGGAAGCGGACGGCGAGGCGCGGAGCCGGCCGATTCCCGGCGAAAAGAAGCGTTTTCCGCGCGACGGAAGTAAAAACCCGGAAATATAAAAGGGCTTACTTTAGGAGTTTTAATCAGTTCCATGTTCCCGGCCTCTTCCTATCATAACAAACCCGACGATCGATCCCTCTCCGCCCGTCGCCGGCTCCACCTGCCGTCCGTCTCCGCCGAAGGGAGACGGAGACTTTCTCCCACCGCAGTAATTTATTAATTACTCTCTCGGCGTCCGTCGTATTAATATTTAAATTAGGAGACGAAAAACCGCCGTTCTTAATTCGGACGGGTCGAGTGCCCGCGCGGAATATGCGTCGACGTTCTTCTATTGGTCTCTATCTCTATCTTCGTATCGGGGTTAACGCGGAGGTTATTGCGCTACGGCTTATCCTTCGAAGAGCGGACAAAGGTTTTTTGCTCGACCCTACGAAATCGTGAAATGCTTTCCGGGAGGTTTTTTAAGGGTAACTGGCCCCCATTTGGGCGTCTTCACTAGGTTGGCCGGTAACGGTGAGGGTGATTTCCGTCCATTTTCCGGGCACTAACTCGCTCCCTCTAAGTTTATAAGTGGTTTCGTCGGCTTAATTAAATGCCCGGCAACCTTCGGGTGATCGGCACGAGGGCCCATGGACGGTGCCGGACGAGAGAAGAACCGCGGAAATAGGCCTTTTAAATTGGAATGGGTGGAGGAGAAAGGCGCCGCCACCCGGAGCCCATCGTAATTGTCACGGCCGTCGACGGAGGAAGCGAAAGAGGAAGTGCCGGTCGGAGACGGAAGTTATATCATCCACTTACCGAGAAACGAATCGAATTTTCAACCGCCGCCAAGTCGCGTTTTGAAGTAATTGCCACGAGACGATGACGAGTGAAACCGCCTCCGCTTTTCGCTTCGGGATTTTCTACTTGGCCCTGGTCGCCAACGCCGGTGAGTACCCGTTTCTCCGCCATGTTTCTTCGGTGGCTTGCGGGAACCGGCCGAAGTCTCGAGTAAACTTTTCCTCTTCGTTACGTATAAAAGGTCTCCGTGCGCGGAAATGGATTTCTTTGGGTTGGCCCCTAACCGGGACGGGCCGGCCACGTGCGGTTTTCCGGGTTTTCTTTACCTCTTTAACTTCTAAATGGGGCCAGTTACTCTTAAAAAAACCTCCCGAAGGCATTTTCCGCGGCTCTCGACCGGTAATTTCGTACGGTCGAGAAAAACCCCCATAAGAGATAGACAAATGGTTTTCTTTCCGTTCGACCGGCGGAGGAAAATAGTAAAACGGTTCGGTTCCGGTTTTAATTATTGGTCCGTCGTTTGGTTTTCCTTTCGTACTTTTTTATGTTTTTGACCGAATCGAAAGAAATCGAAGAGAAATTACCAGGAAAAATTTCGGTTTCCGCTTCGATCGGATGTTACCGTACAAAAGGAACTGAGTAATCTGCACCGCGGAAAGGCCGAATCCGTAAAATCTAATCTGCGTGGAAAATATTTCCCCGTCTTCTCTGTGGTGTTTGCCATAAATGGCGCGTTGTAGTTAGAACTGGAAGTAATTCGTCGTTGGAAAGAATACCCCGGGCCCGGCGAAATACTTAGGCGGCGGCCCGTGTTTTCGGGACCACCTTTGTGGATAGGCGAGTCGGCGACGAATAATTTCTCCCCCGCCGACTAAGGCCAAAAACAATAGATGATAATACCAGACATTGCTACGCGCGACTACAATGCGGTGTTGTCGGTCCAATTCTTACTCGTGGATTTAGCTACTAAAAAAGCTGCGGTTGTTTTAAGAAAATTGTGTACCGACGACGTTAAAGTTAAAACTAAACGTACCTGTACGAAACCGGTCGTAATAAAGTTAAAATTGATTGCTTAAAATACAAAAAATGAAGCAACTTTAAAAAATAGAATATAATGTTGAAATCGACGTAAGCGCTTCAAACCTAAATTTATGTATACGGTGTATAATAAATTCTGTAAGTTTCGTTCCACGTATTCCGATTGACAGTTATTATACGTGTCTTAAACTTAATTATCATTAAGTTTAAGACACGTATAATAACTATTCTGTACACAGTTAGAATATATGCCCAGTGCCGTAACTAGGGCGGTGCCCGGGCACGGGGCGCAGAAACGACCCGAACCGAGTTTTGGGGCGTAGTTGTAGAAGCTCGCACGGGGCGCGTAAAAGCCTAGTTAAGGCGCCGTATATACGTTCGACGGCCAAACGAAATACTAAGTTGCTAATAGACGCCGTTTTATTATAATGTAAAAAGTTTTAAAATATCTTTTTTAGTAGTTTATATTGTGTGAAAGAAACGTAGGTACTCGAAAACACTGGAAAGTTTCATTAAAAAATCTGATTGTGCCAAATATTTCCAAAACTGAATTTGCAGCTTTATCGGTGTCCCGACCTCCCTAAAAAAGTGATACTGTAGCGCCATCTCTCGAAATGAAATGACGAAAATCGAAATTAAATTTAGGATATATTTCTCTCTATTTTTTTCAGAAAAAACTGCTAATTTTATACTTAGTTACATAGCGTTTAAATTGGGTTTTATGTTATTTGTACAATGAAATTATAAATACGTATTAACCGCGTGTATGACTCATTAGTTCTTGTAATATGGAACTGTTTTCGTTCCGATACGACTTATTAGTTTCTTGGCGAATTCTTATTCGCTTGACGAACGGATTCGTATCACATATGCACCGATGGAGAATATCTTACTGTGAAATTAAAACAGATAAGTTCCTACCCCCCGTCGTTCCGTCATTCGAAAAGGCGACGGACCAACTTTGTGACAAAAATTATTCTTTGGGTTTCTGGCTTTAGATTTTTAAAATCGAATTAACTTAAATCCGGCTTAAGTTCTTGCGTGTAGCGTCTAGTGTACTGCGAAATAACGTCGGTTTGACGTCGTACCCGAAGGTTTGCGTAACCGTTTTGTCGTTTTAACTCGTTATCGAAATGTCTTTTCCAAGTTACTTTTCCGTTTAATGATTTCTTTTCTTTCGCAATTCGAATACGTGGAAGTCGCTCGTTATTGGAAGGTAATTCGTTGGAAGAAGGAAAACCGTAAACAAAACTGTTTTCGGTTAATAGTGATCTATTGTAAAATCCTAATACGAAAGTCGCGTTTTGTGTTCCTATTAGTTATAACTAGCAAAATGTCTGCTAAAAAACTTTTTAAATTACAGATAAATAGGGAAAATGAAGAAGCGAGTAATTTTATTTACATAAAATTTAATAATGTAAGACTGTAAATTTTGGTGTTATCGAAGAACGCCAGATTCCCGATCAAACGTTACTCCGGGTTCTTTCTTTCTTCTCTAATACGGAGATTCTGCTTTACTCCAGGTTATTTGAGAGACAATAATTGAAGGAAATGCCACGTCACGCACCAGACCACACAACATATTTCATCGGGTTGCGAGCTTTTAACACAAACCGACTACTTACATCCACATATCCAAGTAGCAAATATATGTAAAACTCGCCCACAAACTCAACTTCCACAGGAACCGTGTGCAGTACACACCTCTGACGGTTATAGAAAGCACAAACAAAAATATTCTGCCACCGAGCCATAATCGGACCAAACAATCTATCGCGACAAACCGGGACGTCATATTCACTTGACGGGAGAAAATAATCGCGCGTCGTACATCAGACATAACTGCGCCAACCACCGACAACGTACGAAATACATACATTTAAAAAATTAGTAAATACTTGATCAAAACTCGCCCACGAAATAAAGCCCTCTCTAGAGAATTGATGAGATACTTATTACGGCAGTAGTGCTTTCTCGAACAAGCCTCGTACCATATACATTACGTAAGTCTCGAAACATTAGAAGTTCACAACTGCGCGTACATCGCGCGAAAAAAACTGTCATACAAAAAGATAGGAAACTCTTAAACACAGATACACACGTGCACAAACGGCACGTAAACAAAACATTTGTTTTCTGTACTTATGCCACGACTTTGGTCCGTCGTAACACTAGACACTAATACGTAATCTATGCCGCGTAGGATATGTTCCAGCAACACCACGTATTAGCCTAATAACAATTATAGCGATATAAAAAAGTCGTATTTATATTTTTATGTATTAAATGTAAATAACGCCGGCCATGAATTTTATTATTTTTAGTTAAAATGTATTATTGTGAATGTGGCAAGAACACCAGAGGACGCTTTACCTATTTTACATTTTGTTGCAGAGGTAGTAGCCTCAAAAGGAAGGTCGCCTCTGTAATTTTGTGAACTTTTTTAAAGTATTGCTGATGGTGAAAACGGCGAAAAGGAGGACAGACACAAAGTTTTAACTTTGTTAAAAAGTCGTATTTATATTTTTATGTATTAAATTATAGCGATACCAAAATCGCAGTTCGTTTTCCAGCAGAGTTAGTAGAGAAACCTCTCCCCAAACTAGTTACTCGGCATACGTCTATTTGTACGAGTACCTATCGCGACAGCTGACACCTATCTCATTTTGCTACATTTTCGGTAGATGAACGAAATCGGTGATAATAGGGTCGTACTATTTTATCGGTTCCCCGCTGACACTAATTCTAATCTTCGTAATTATTTGTTAAATGTTTTAATGGATAACAAAATGATTCCTTTTCGATATGGCTTTGTTTTACTTTCCTCTTTCTTTCCGAAGTTTAACACCGTTTTTACGTTTCCGGCTGTTCTGTGTACGTAAAACGGAGAAGTATTGGAATGACGTCAAATTTGAACCTCCGCGTTATTTGTAAATCTCCACGTTTAGAGGTCCGAACTCAAAAAATTTCGTACATGTGTGTGTTAGCGTCAATTTCGTTGACTATATTTCAACTCATTACGCAGTGATAGACTACGATATTTATCTTTTATAAGGGCTGGTTCGCAGTTTTCTTCTGCCGGTTATCGGGCTCTCGATAGGAAAACTACCACCAATATACCGAGTGCTCGGTGGCGTGCCGTGAAATTTGAAGATAGGGATGCCGTGTTTTGTAAGAAGCCGACTTCCAGGGGCAATCGGTTAATTGCGCGTCATTGACGGTCTAGGGTCCATTGGCGGGCGAGGGGTGGCGGAGGAGACGAAGACGACGAGTATCTAACAAAAACCGTTTATTTTAACATAATTCGATTTCGTACATAGTGTAAGCTTATTAGCTTACACTATGTACGAAATCGAAGACGAATTCGATCTTCCACCGATCGTAGGACGACTTCCTTCCGCGATTTATGGTTTCTGCGTCGCAGTTTGATATAAACAATGGTGTCCGACTACAAACGATTTTTTTCCTATCTTTTTTTAAAGTAATAAATTTTTCTCTAAATAACCATTTTTTCGCGTCTTTCGTGACAGTTCGGACCCGTCCGGAACCACACATTTCCATAAAAACTTTTAAAAAATACTGGAAATGACAAAAATGAACAATTTATTTATTTTAATTCTAAAATACAGTACAAATAATACATCAATACATACAGAATAAAAAAAACTCTATTCGGAGGTTTTTTCGGCAAAGTCGTTAATTACTTTATCATAAAAGTCGCCGGTGGTCGACTCCATCGACGTATTTAAAAGCTCTTTTTCTATCGAAAGCGACGTTAGTGACGACAGTCTTTCCTCCCACCGAGTGTTCCTTGTCAATGTATGAATTCGCTTCGTGGTCGAAAAACTGCGCTCGACACGCGCACCGGTCGACGGTGCCGTAAAAATTAATGATATTAAACCATATAATTCTTTTAGGACGTCTTTGTTCGGATCGTCATTAATTATAATATTTTTTATGTCTAAGAGTGACTGGCCGATATAGTCCGGACACGAATATAGGCTAAATATTGCGACTCGCTACTTAATTTACATAAATAAAAAAAATTTCCATAAAATTTACTTAATTTAATGAATTAAAACTGGCTTTGGAATTTTTTTTTCGTATTTAAAGTTATTAACATCTAAAAGTGATGAAAACTTTAAAGATTTTGTCCGAGAATCCGTCAATGTAATTATAATTAAATATAGCTTGGCAAAGAAACGTACATAAAAAGAACATTGAATATTCTTTAGTTTTTAAATCTTAAAACGATTCGCTTAGTCAAATGGCTCGCTACCAGTGGCTAAGGATAGAATCGTCAGAAGCGTTATACATTTTGGTGTAGTTAATTAAACCACCAGAGGTTGCTGCTCCGTAAAGCGTATGCGCGAATGCCCGTAAATTGGCTGCTTTACACCATTCAAATATTTTCGCCGCGGAAGCCGTCCGTATTCGACGATACAACTCTTCCATTGGGAATAGGCGTACACGAATTTATATTCGAATATACAACAGCCATCTTACCTTTGTTTTTCACGTGTATAGAAATCTGCAATAAAATACGTAATGCGGCTATAATAAAATATTAGGTTTTAAGTAATTCAAAGTACGTTAAAATACGAAAATAATCGCGCGATATGTACTGTATTTATATTTTAGAAAATTCGAGAGAAGCTACGCTTCCACGGCTTCGGATGACGGCTCGACACTCGAAATGCTATAAGTTTGGAATAGCTCGAGCAATTAATACAAACATGTATCGAGTTATAAGAACAATACGAAGAATTTGCCTCTTCAGTAGTTTCGTTTAACAGTTGTATCGATTAAATCGTCATCGCGCTAATATTATTTTTTTTTTTGTTTGGTCGTAGACACTCGAAAAAGACCTAACTGCCGCAGTATCTGTATTAATTAAAACAAGTAAATCGGGCAAAAAGTAACCATAGCGAAGATTGAGATTATTAGATTATAGCCGATCTTACCCGTTTTCACCGGGCGCAAGAATTGGGTTCATTCTCTTCAGAGACTAATTAGAGAATTTTGGATGGGTCTAAAAATATGTTGGATTTCCCGCAAAAACCGCGCTTGAAATAGTACAGTAAAATTCGAGTTCGGATAATCCTTAACCCTCTCCCGCGGAGGAGAATTTCGGAAAATCTCTTCTTAGCGTGCATTCTTTCTAACGACGTGCCCTAACTGTGTACTAAATTTCGACTTTCCACTCCTAACCGTTTGGCCGCTGCGCTTAATGATATTATTATTATTATCCACCCATTTCTATATTATAAGTTTAGGGTCAAATCTATGAAAAATCGTTTTCACTATTCGATTTATCGGATATCTAATAGAAAAAAAAATGATTAAAATCATTATTGAATTTTAACTGAATAAATTTTTGGTATTTAAAAAGATGTTTTAATTTAAATAACCTAAAAAGTAAAAAAATGAAATAACCTATAAAATAAAAAAAATCAGAAAATTTTTCATTATAATGGAGAATTTACTTACTCGATGATGACCTTACTTGAATTAAATCATTAATTTTAAATTCTAAAATCTAAAAAAAATTGTTTGAAACATTTCACCGGGGCTATTTTTTTGTTTGTTTCCAAGCTCCGATGGTCCATAAAACAAAGACTAGTGTAAGTAACAAAATGAATTTATTACCAAAAGTTAGGTACAAACATGATTACTTTTCGACGTAATCACCGTGAAGATTGAGGCATTTGTCGTATCTGTGGACGAGCTTTTCCATCCCCTTGTCAGAGAATGTTGAACGTTTTCGGTTCGGGAAAGAGGTGGGAAGTCTTCGCGCATTAAAAAGTTTTAAGCCGGGTGGCAGTCTGAAGGGTGGAAGTCGTCGCCACCTTTAAACACCCCGATTTAGCGTCGAGTGACTTCCACCTCTTTCGCGAACAGGAAAGGTGGCTAGGAAGGCAGAGGTTCGAGACTAATGACGATCTTCAAAAAAACGTTAGGGCCCATCTCGAGTCATTGGCGGCAACATTCTACGACAAGGGGATGGAAAAGCTCCTCGTTTACAGATATGAAAAATGCCTCAATCTTCACGGTGATTATATCGAAAGGTAACTATGTTTGTACCAAACTTTTGGTAATAAATTCATTTTGTTATTTACGCTTGTCTTTTTTTATGGACCATCGGAGCTTGGTAAAAGCAGTCTACGTATTTCGAATTTGGAACGAATTTAAATATTCGTTCGAATTCGTTTATTTTGGATTTATTGTTTTTGGGTTACCCGAAAGAGGGAAATGATTAAAATATTTATTAATTGTCAAAATGTATAATATATGTGTCAATATTTACTTTCCTTCTTTATTATTTACACTTTATACTGACTAAAACCAACTCCCTCCTCTTACCTCGGGGGGTTGGAATTTCCAAAAATACCTTCTTAGTGCGCACTCTCATGACCTACCCTATTAAAACCCGGTTAAAAACGCAAAAAACCGCATCTAAAATAGTACAGTAGAAGACCAGTTCTTCGGGATAAGACTCAATTCTCCTCCTCTCCCGCGGGAAGGAATTTCGAAAAATCCTTAGTGTACATTCTCGTGAGGTACTCTAACTGTGTATCAAATTTCAACTTTTATCTCCTAACTGTTTAGGTTCTGCGCTTATTATTATTATCATTATCAACCATCTCGATTATATTATTTAAGGATTAACCCGAAGAACTCGCCTTTTACTATGCCATTTTAAACGCGGTTTGTGGAAAATCGAACATATTGTTAGACCCTCTAGAAATTCTTTAATCAGTCTCGGAAGAGGGGGACCTAATTCTTGCACCAGATGAAAACGGGTAAAATTGGCTATACAGTAGAGTCTCGAAAACTCGGCCTAATGTGGACCGAAGGGTGGCCGAGTTTGTGAAAATGCCGGGTTATCGGGAATGGGGTTAAAAAAAATAAGTACGAGTGTTTTCTCATAAAATACTGTACTGTATTTGTATGTATTGTTTACTTGAGAATACAACAGAGAATAAACTGCCCAAATACCCTTAAACAAAGGAAAAGTACGACCTTTATGAAGGCATAGAGCCTTTACTACATGAAAATGAAAATTAATGAATACACTGTGTACAGTAATTTACCTGATAAGA
>NW_019385810.1:52523-57553 GCF_000671375.1 Centruroides sculpturatus | reverse complement strand
CAATAAATTAAAATTCGTTCAAAAAAATAAATAATCTTAGTAATTTATTAAGTAAAAGTAAACCGTTTTAAAATTATTCCTATAAATTTAAGAAAACGTGCGAGCTAAACTTTATACTGTATTTTCGCTTTATACTCACTCAATATTACAACTAAAAAAATAATATTTCTGCGTGACTTGGTTCTGACCACCACAAAATATAATGACGTCATTCAGCTGACCAATCAGCGTGTTGTGCCATCTGGATATTTAGTCGCACGTAGTATACTATAAAAGTATTTTTAGTAGTGATGTAACGAATATTCGGTTACTATTCGGTAGTGGCGTGCCGTCGCTAGAAGCGGTGGACGCGCCGCTTTTCTCGTATTTTCTAAAAAATAAATACGTATTAATTTTAATTATGCGAAAATAATCGCGCAATATTTTACTATAACCGCATTACGTATCTTATTACAAATTTCTATACTACACGTGGGGAAAAAAAAATAAGATCGCTGTTGTATATTCGAATATTATTGGCGGAGTGGAAACGCTGTATTGTCGGCATCCAAAAAGCCGGATTCGCGCACGCGCTTTACGGAGCACCGACCTGCCCCGGCGGAAGCCTAGGACCTCGGGTGGACGCTACGCGTATAACGCATCCGATTCTATCCGGGACCGGTTCCGGGCCGTTAGCCGCCTTGGCACGATTACGCGAATCGCGAGTAGATTTATAACTTAACCCGACCGATAAGAATTTACTGGTGTGTTTTTACGATAGTTCTGTATAGTTGACGGGAGTTTAAAAAATCCATTAAAATATTTCATATTTTTATTCCGCTTTCCGATTTTATATTACTCACGGATTTCGATGTTAAAACGGTGATATTATGATTTCGTACGTCCCATCTTTAAGGGGATGTAGAAAAACACGCGTACAATTCTTGTATAATGTTAAAAAGTTAACCGTTAATTTGGTAGCATAATTTACGACTAAATTTAACGAACGAGACAGACGCACGAGGTAGAGAAAAAGCTGTAGAATTTATTTTCCTTAAATTTACGATTTACGTATCCTTTTGTCGTAAAAATTTGTCTTTCCACTTTTTTCCCGAGACTACGAATATTCGAGTACAAAGTAACCGGTTTCGACTTATTTCTACTTAAGAAGTAGTTAAATAATTAAGCGATTAGGGAATTGGGGAGGTAAACAAAACCCCGACGAAAGAGCCGGAATTTTACTTAAATAAAAGCCTAACCGAAGTAATCTCTAGCCGAGTACGGTGGGGACCGATTTCTTCGAAGTATTAGACATAATAAAGACAGACATTTTTCCAGTTCGACCAGAGTGACCGAAAAGTTGTAAATTTTGGAAATTTCCGTGGACGACACCCGGTCCTAAAACGAATTAGTTAGAACACAAACGACGGACAATCTATTAAGTTTAACGTATTTAGACTTTTACGGCTATGGTAAAAAACGTTTAAAATTTACAAGAACCCTGTCGCGTCTTTTGAGGTATATTAGTGATGCGACAAAAGAGGCATTTGACATTGACCGGTATCGGCACCCTCGGGATTTGGCAGCACGCAAGCGTGTACGCGCCGCACACCTAGCGGGACCGTCTCCGATTCCATCCATTAGCCACTGGTAGGGAGCTATTTGACTAAGTGCATTGTTTTAAGATTTAAAGACTAAAGAAGATTTTATGTTATTTTTATGTACGTTTCTTTGCAAAGCTATATTTAATTATAATTTCCTTTAAAAGTATATTCGTACAATTGAAGAATGTTTTGTACTGGGTATATATATCCACCACACATTTTATTTCACCGAGTCAGTTTTTATAATTTTATTTTTAATTTTAGCCCTTGTATCGTGACTAGCGATTCGGAACGGAATCGCGATATCGAAAATTTATTTTAAAAAAGTTTTGGCTCGAGATGGTATAATGAAAAAGAAAACGTTATTAAANTTACATAAATAAAAAAAATTTCCATAAAATTTACTTAATTTAATGAATTAAAACTGGCTTTGGAATTTTTTTTTCGTATTTAAAGTTATTAACATCTAAAAGTGATGAAAACTTTAAAGATTTTGTCCGAGAATCCGTCAATGTAATTATAATTAAATATAGCTTGGCAAAGAAACGTACATAAAAAGAACATTGAATATTCTTTAGTTTTTAAATCTTAAAACGATTCGCTTAGTCAAATGGCTCGCTACCAGTGGCTAAGGATAGAATCGTCAGAAGCGTTATACATTTTGGTGTAGTTAATTAAACCACCAGAGGTTGCTGCTCCGTAAAGCGTATGCGCGAATGCCCGTAAATTGGCTGCTTTACACCATTCAAATATTTTCGCCGCGGAAGCCGTCCGTATTCGACGATACAACTCTTCCATTGGGAATAGGCGTACACGAATTTATATTCGAATATACAACAGCCATCTTACCTTTGTTTTTCACGTGTATAGAAATCTGCAATAAAATACGTAATGCGGCTATAATAAAATATTAGGTTTTAAGTAATTCAAAGTACGTTAAAATACGAAAATAATCGCGCGATATGTACTGTATTTATATTTTAGAAAATTCGAGAGAAGCTACGCTTCCACGGCTTCGGATGACGGCTCGACACTCGAAATGCTATAAGTTTGGAATAGCTCGAGCAATTAATACAAACATGTATCGAGTTATAAGAACAATACGAAGAATTTGCCTCTTCAGTAGTTTCGTTTAACAGTTGTATCGATTAAATCGTCATCGCGCTAATATTATTTTTTTTTTTTGTTTGGTCGTAGACACTCGAAAAAGACCTAACTGCCGCAGTATCTGTATTAATTAAAACAAGTAAATCGGGCAAAAAGTAACCATAGCGAAGATTGAGATTATTAGATTATAGCCGATCTTACCCGTTTTCACCGGGCGCAAGAATTGGGTTCATTCTCTTCAGAGACTAATTAGAGAATTTTGGATGGGTCTAAAAATATGTTGGATTTCCCGCAAAAACCGCGCTTGAAATAGTACAGTAAAATTCGAGTTCGGATAATCCTTAACCCTCTCCCGCGGAGGAGAATTTCGGAAAATCTCTTCTTAGCGTGCATTCTTTCTAACGACGTGCCCTAACTGTGTACTAAATTTCGACTTTCCACTCCTAACCGTTTGGCCGCTGCGCTTAATGATATTATTATTATTATCCACCCATTTCTATATTATAAGTTTAGGGTCAAATCTATGAAAAATCGTTTTCACTATTCGATTTATCGGATATCTAATAGAAAAAAAAATGATTAAAATCATTATTGAATTTTAACTGAATAAATTTTTGGTATTTAAAAAGATGTTTTAATTTAAATAACCTAAAAAATAAAAAAATGAAATAACCTATAAAATAAAAAAAATCAGAAAATTTTTCATTATAATGGAGAATTTACTTACTCGATGATGACCTTACTTGAATTAAATCATTAATTTTAAATTCTAAAATCTAAAAAAAATTGTTTGAAACATTTCACCGGGGCTATTTTTTTGTTTGTTTCCAAGCTCCGATGGTCCATAAAACAAAGACTAGTGTAAGTAACAAAATGAAT
This sequence comes from Centruroides sculpturatus, assembly GCF_000671375.1. Classification (NCBI taxonomy): domain Eukaryota; kingdom Metazoa; phylum Arthropoda; class Arachnida; order Scorpiones; family Buthidae; genus Centruroides; species Centruroides sculpturatus. Next base: position 53,984 of record NW_019385810.1, on the reverse strand, counting down.
TTATTACCAAAAGTTAGGTACAAACATGATTACTTTTCGACGTAATCACCGTGAAGATTGAGGCATTTGTCGTATCTGTGGACGAGCTTTTCCATCCCCTTGTCAGAGAATGTTGAACGTTTTCGGTTCGGGAAAGAGGTGGGAAGTCTTCGCGCATTAAAAAGTTTTAAGCCGGGTGGCAGTCTGAAGGGTGGAAGTCGTCGCCACCTTTAAACACCCCGATTTAGCGTCGAGTGACTTCCACCTCTTTCGCGAACAGGAAAGGTGGCTAGGAAGGCAGAGGTTCGAGACTAATGACGATCTTCAAAAAAACGTTAGGGCCCATCTCGAGTCATTGGCGGCAACATTCTACGACAAGGGGATGGAAAAGCTCCTCGTTTACAGATATGAAAAATGCCTCAATCTTCACGGTGATTATATCGAAAGGTAACTATGTTTGTACCAAACTTTTGGTAATAAATTCATTTTGTTATTTACGCTTGTCTTTTTTTATGGACCATCGGAGCTTGGTAAAAGCAGTCTACGTATTTCGAATTTGGAACGAATTTAAATATTCGTTCGAATTCGTTTATTTTGGATTTATTGTTTTTGGGTTACCCGAAAGAGGGAAATGATTAAAATATTTATTAATTGTCAAAATGTATAATATATGTGTCAATATTTACTTTCCTTCTTTATTATTTACACTTTATACTGACTAAAACCAACTCCCTCCTCTTACCTCGGGGGGTTGGAATTTCCAAAAATACCTTCTTAGTGCGCACTCTCATGACCTACCCTATTAAAACCCGGTTAAAAACGCAAAAAACCGCATCTAAAATAGTACAGTAGAAGACCAGTTCTTCGGGATAAGACTCAATTCTCCTCCTCTCCCGCGGGAAGGAATTTCGAAAAATCCTTAGTGTACATTCTCGTGAGGTACTCTAACTGTGTATCAAATTTCAACTTTTATCTCCTAACTGTTTAGGTTCTGCGCTTATTATTATTATCATTATCAACCATCTCGATTATATTATTTAAGGATTAACCCGAAGAACTCGCCTTTTACTATGCCATTTTAAACGCGGTTTGTGGAAAATCGAACATATTGTTAGACCCTCTAGAAATTCTTTAATCAGTCTCGGAAGAGGGGGACCTAATTCTTGCACCAGATGAAAACGGGTAAAATTGGCTATACAGTAGAGTCTCGAAAACTCGGCCTAATGTGGACCGAAGGGTGGCCGAGTTTGTGAAAATGCCGGGTTATCGGGAATGGGGTTAAAAAAAATAAGTACGAGTGTTTTCTCATAAAATACTGTACTGTATTTGTATGTATTGTTTACTTGAGAATACAACAGAGAATAAACTGCCCAAATACCCTTAAACAAAGGAAAAGTACGACCTTTATGAAGGCATAGAGCCTTTACTACATGAAAATGAAAATTAATGAATACACTGTGTACAGTAATTTACCTGATAAGA
>NW_019385810.1:29306-48350 GCF_000671375.1 Centruroides sculpturatus | reverse complement strand
ACCGGGACATTCCAATTTTCAACGCGAGTGTTGAGTGTTGAAGTCAACAATTTGACGTCATCAACGACGTTCCAACTCGAGTACGAAGTGCTTAGTTCCCATAATTCCATTCTCAGCAAGATGGATTCCATTCAAATGTCTTACCAATTACCCACAATTCATTGGAAAGTAGCAGTCAACATATCTGTTGAGTGCTGAGTGTGTTGAGTCAGCGCTGACAACAGCGCTACCTCAACGTTGAAAAAAGGAACGAATTTTGACGAATGTTGAGATCAGCGCTGAGTCAGCGTTGAAAATTGGAATGTCCCGTACTATTTGTTGCAACACTAATTTTTACAAGTTTTGTGTAAGAATAATGACCCGCCATCTATCGCAAATACTTTGAATTATTTATACGTATTTCGAAAAATCGTAAATAAAATATATTTTTAATAAGAAATTTGCTTACGTTTTTACAAAATAACAATAAAACGTAGTTATCATTTTTTATAGAGTCAATTCCACGTTTAAATAATTAAAGTATTTATATTAAAAACGACATTTTTGTCGAAAATAAAATAAATCGAAACGTTTTTGATATACTTTAATACAAACATTTAATAATTTATTCGTTTGTTAAGAAAAAAAATCATTCGAAACATTTACGAAAAAATATATCTTTATAAGGACGGCAACGAAGCGACACCACTCCGGTGGGGAGAACGCGACTAGTCCCATCGCAAAGGTTCGGGCCAATTTCGGTTTCTAACAAACAACTTACTTGGATTTCGTTTTTTATTTGATAAAAATTACCCAGAGGATTAAATCTTTAAAATTTACGAAATTTAAATAAATTTAGCAATGTAGACGTTACGCCGACGTCTTCTTTTTCCGCCCTTTCGCGGGCGCTGGAAAAATTAACGGTTCTAGGGCGGAGTGGACCTTTCGTTTCGGGCTACTCGTCCACGCGTACCGGTACAACGTTAAAAAGTATTCCTCCGGCCGCGGCACGATTAAAAAATGAAGAAATTTTATATATATTTTTATTCCGNTACGACAAGGGGATGGAAAAGCTCCTCGTTTACAGATATGAAAAATGCCTCAATCTTCACGGTGATTATATCGAAAGGTAACTATGTTTGTACCAAACTTTTGGTAATAAATTCATTTTGTTATTTACGCTTGTCTTTTTTTATGGACCATCGGAGCTTGGTAAAAGCAGTCTACGTATTTCGAATTTGGAACGAATTTAAATATTCGTTCGAATTCGTTTATTTTGGATTTATTGTTTTTGGGTTACCCGAAAGAGGGAAATGATTAAAATATTTATTAATTGTCAAAATGTATAATATATGTGTCAATATTTACTTTCCTTCTTTATTATTTACACTTTATACTGACTAAAACCAACTCCCTCCTCTTACCTCGGGGGGTTGGAATTTCCAAAAATACCTTCTTAGTGCGCACTCTCATGACCTACCCTATTAAAACCCGGTTAAAAACGCAAAAAACCGCATCTAAAATAGTACAGTAGAAGACCAGTTCTTCGGGATAAGACTCAATTCTCCTCCTCTCCCGCGGGAAGGAATTTCGAAAAATCCTTAGTGTACATTCTCGTGAGGTACTCTAACTGTGTATCAAATTTCAACTTTTATCTCCTAACTGTTTAGGTTCTGCGCTTATTATTATTATCATTATCAACCATCTCGATTATATTATTTAAGGATTAACCCGAAGAACTCGCCTTTTACTATGCCATTTTAAACGCGGTTTGTGGAAAATCGAACATATTGTTAGACCCTCTAGAAATTCTTTAATCAGTCTCGGAAGAGGGGGACCTAATTCTTGCACCAGATGAAAACGGGTAAAATTGGCTATACAGTAGAGTCTCGAAAACTCGGCCTAATGTGGACCGAAGGGTGGCCGAGTTTGTGAAAATGCCGGGTTATCGGGAATGGGGTTAAAAAAAATAANATTCTATCCCGGGATTTCCCGGTATCCCGGGAAACAGTTCACTTTTATCCCGGGATCCCGGGACAAGCAAAAGACCGGGAAATGAGAAACCCTAACCCGAACCAATTGGGGACTGGGGTTGTCCGGAAGATCGATGTTTCGGATAACAGATTATGTACGAAAAAATATATTAATTTATCCCATCTTGACATTTTTCTCCGTTGCGTGTCGCTTCGCGTTGAATTTTCGCCGATGTTAAGCCTAACGAAGACTATTGTATGGTTAAAAATTATTTTTTTATTTTGTACAAACAAAATCAGTATATTGAAAAATATAAAAGCAATAAAAAATTATACTTCAGAAGTTAATTTAGTATCAAAAACGTAAAATATTTGAGTAGCTCGAGACATAGCCAAAGATTGCAGCGCCACAGCACAGGCGAAAATTTAAATTTGCCGACTGGAATTCTTTCGGATAATCGACTCTCTACTGTATTACAATTTTTAAAAAATAAATTTAATGACACTTTTTTAAAATGTACTTTTCAAACGGCGAGGGAATATTGTCCGAGTCATTTTGTATACGGAAAGAAAAAGTTTTTTGAAAATTATTTCTCGACGCGCTTGGCCAAAATTCGTCCGTTATTTCTCTTTTATAATTTATTGTTACGTACGACAATAAACGGGAAATACTTTGAAAAGCGCGGCGACTGGGATTTACCGCTACGACCTTACGCAAAATATTTTTTTTCTCCCTTTTGGAAATAGGACTCTTGCCCGTCTCGGTTTAGGCTTTAATTAATTAATTAAATCGATTGGCGCTGGCGATATGTGTTCGTTTCGAAATACGTTTGGGAGATTTCGTTACCGGTCTATTCGGTATCGACACGGCACGTCTTCGGGAACCCCCCTTTTGAGTCGGAGAAATGGGTTAATAAATTTAATTACGGAAATGCGAACGAGTATTTCGAAGCGTTGCAAAAATATTATTTATAGGATCGATTCGGAGTTTATCGAGTTTAATTTTTAGTCCGTATCTTCTATTCATTTTAGGCGAATTATGGCCAGAAAGGAGCCATCGTATACTTTATTTATAACCGATATCGCGTTTATTAACGAGTTAGAGAGCGATTAAAGTCGAGCCGGGAAAGGTTAGGACCGGATTAGAGACGGGAGGATTAAAAGTCGGTAGAAGATTTATCGATAGTTCTCGAAATTCAAATACGGGCTATTCGAGGAAAGAGAGGGAACTAGGCTTATAGAAACGGATTACGAAAACGTAACTTTCTGCTATTTAGGATGGTATTTACGGGTCGACAAATAGAACACACGTAAAACGGTAAGAACTCGAACGGTAGGCTATTATTAGATATCGACGGCGATAGAGACGATACGGCGTTCGAAAGGCACGCTACTCGGAATTTTAGTCTTTTATATACAAATAAAAGGACATCCTTTATATATACACCTGTATATACAAAGGAAGTCGGTAGGCTATCGACGCATTCGCATTGGCGTTCTATTTTTGACGGCGCGGAATAGACTACGACTACGCCTAGACTGGAGGAGAACGCGTAAGAAACGTAATACGCGTTGGCAAAATATGCCAAAAATACCCAAGTACTTTCGTCCCAAATACTATTTCTCCCGGTCCCGAATTAAATAAAGTTGTATACTACTGTATATATTATAATAAATGAATCGTTGGAAAAAATAAAGTTGACCTTTATTCCCATTAAATTTCTACGGCCGTTTATTAAATATATCGGAGGATAGACCGCGGTTCTCGTAATTACACCGTTAGAGATAGGCGATAAAATACGAGATAATAAAATACAAACGCGCCTATTTTTGGCGTGGAAATGGCCGGCGTAATTAACCCCGGGGAAAGCTCTTTGACGTTTAATAACAAAAAAGTCGCTCGATACCTGTCCGGAGTTTATCCCCACTAGATGGCGTCACGTTACCGAGCTGCGGGATGGCCGCGTGCCCGATTTAAGCCAATTGTCGTTTCCTTCGGTTTACGTTCGAGCGGTGCCGAGCGACTTACCCACGTCACGTTTCGGACAAAATCTCCAAGGCGGATGCTTTTAACCGGCTTAAACCACGATCGATTTTATTTTATTAGACTATTCTTTTATTTCTTACTTTTTAGTTTAGTTTCATTTAATTAATTTATTACACTTTTCGTTTTTATATGTACAGTACTTTATATATTCTTTTCTGGACGATAAATGGCTTATAACGGGGGTGTCCGACCTTTCCGTTTCTCCGGGCCGCGAGTAGGCTATATTATATATACTCGAGCGGCCCAATCCTTAAATACGCTGGTATATTTAAGGATCGACGCGTCTAGATTATAGTAACAAGCATTAAAAGTTTATGGCGAGAAAGGATATTTTAAAAAATTACTTGTACGGACGCCACTTAGAAATTGATAAATTCGTTCGTTATAAAGAAAATTTGAAAAAAAGAAATATTTGTTTTATTTGGGTCTGTAATTAATAAAAAACGACCAAACATTTTTATTCGACTAATATATTTATAAATAATACGTAGCCCGAGAAGTAGCCGACGCGCCAAACGATAGTTTTTACGCCGGAAGGAATACTAAATGAAGCCGGAGTGGGGAGTCGAAGGATTATACTGTACACCCAAATGCGAGGAAAGGAGAGAAGGTCGGGAAATTAAGGCTGGATATTTGCGTACCGGAAGGTCTACGTAACCTTTCCCGCTACTTTTTATCTTTCGGCCTTTCTCTCCTTTCCCCGAATTCGGGTCTATAATCCTCGGACTCCCCACTCCGGCTTTATTTAGTATTCCCTCCCGGTCGGCGCATTTCCAAGTATTCGAAAATGTTTCCTTTCCGTTCAAGAATAAAATAGGTATAAAGGTGTATACCTTTATACGTATTTTAGGCGAAAGTACTTTTTTCAGTTTGCGCCGTCGAAACGAATAAATAAAAATGAAATAAAAGAAGTCGTCGCCCCCCCCCCCTTTCGTTGGCCACGCCGGCCCGGCTAATTATCTGGATAAAGATCTAGTCTTATCTTCGAGTCCATTCATCCGCGTTTCCTACCCGGTGTTTACCAAACGTAAGCTTATATTAGCCAAGTAGCTATTCGAAATGGAATAAAACCACGGTTCCCGTACGTAAATTTAAATTATCGTCTGGGTTAATTTTTCCAAAATAAGCAAATTTCGTTTTTCTTTCTTTACACTCCATATTAGCAATTACGTTTGGCTTTCCCGGAGACCGAGATTTTGCCAATTCCGATTCGGGTGGTTGGAAAAAAGTCAAATCCGCCTCGTCTAATATCCCGGGACGGGTCGAGATTAAGAAAGATATCCGGCGGTTAAAGGAGTGGTCGTCGGCATTTACCATTCCTTTTAACTCGAAGTTAATCTTTCTGCCATTTCGTAATAATTAATACTATAAAAAAGGTTTCTTATAGTTAAAAACATACTGGGGAGGCGGAAGACGCGTAAGCGCTGCCTAAAATCGAAATTTTAGGAAAGAGTTTACCGTAATACAACTATACAGCTAGATTGGCCGGTACCGGTTCCCTCCGGTAGCGCCCGGCAAATCCCTCTTCTTCCACCACCGTCGGGCCGGAACTGCCGATTTAACCGCAGCCACGTAAAACGGCGAGTCGTGGCTCCGGCGTCCGAGTAAAAGCGTGGACGGAAAGTTTCCGCTTCGTACGTAACCCGGAAAGACGTTTGGCTTTTAAGATAATGGCAGGCGTTTGCCCACAAAGCCACCTGATGCGAAACGCGTCGCTACGTCCCGAGTCCGAATAATTATTCCGTTTCGGGCATTTTAATTCAAAGTTTATCGAAATAAACAAGCTTAAACTTCTTTGGCCGAGATTTCCTAATTTCGCCTTTCCGTGCCAAAAATAATCCATCTCCGCCCCCGGCGCATCCGCTAAACGAAATTATAGAAGAGCGTGGTTTAAAAGCCGCCAATCGTAAACGACCATCTCGGAGGAATTACTTATAGCGCTCGATATTGCGGAAATAGGAAATAATAATAAATAAAGTGGCGTGTTTCAGGCGTGCGGGGAGGAATCGCCCGTCACCCGCCGCGGATCCTGGACGTTCGGGAACCGGCGGATTATCCGGCCGGCTCCAACGTCACCCTGGAGTGCCGAGGAAAACTGCCTGTGAAGTGGGAAACGCCCGAGGTGAGTACCTTCTCTAAATCCCCACTCTTTCGTTAATCGACGGATTGTGCTACGTCCGACTGATAATTCCCCGGTATCTTATTTGGGCCGTTCGTCTATAAACTGCCGCCGTCCTTCCTTAATCTCCGGAACGGAGTCGCGTACGGAAAGCTTAGGGACGGCGGGTCCGGTTTATCCTAGGCGGTGGTCGCCCGTCCATCCGGTTATTTAAAATCGTTACTCTGGCCGTACGCCGCGTAAGGCTTTATTCGGAAGGACCAACGCGGCAGTTATTTTAAGGCTGTCGGAGTGGCCGAGCTTAAATCCCTACCGATTACGGTTAATAACGTCGTATTTTTGTATAAATATTACAAATCTTTGATAAAACATTTGGCGAGATTTTAGTCCGGGCGGAAGCGACGATAATAGGACGGTAACCAGACCGGAGTTTAATTTAAAGGCAAATTAACCGTTTTACGGAAAACGATTGGCTTTAAAACGCGCGAGAAGTAAAGAAAAAATTGGCCAATTAAAATCTTAGGACAATTTAGACGACGGTGGAAACTTTTCTCGGCTTTGGATTGGTCCTTCGACCGTTTCTTCTTTTCTCGTTAAGTCCGCGTTAAAAATCACCGATAATCGGCGTCGGTCAGTTTTAAACTAAGCGTAAGATGGCGCCGCCGTTAAAAGCGGAAGAGGCGCCAATTTGTATAGGGAGAAGGCGGTATTACGGATTGTGGCCCAACTGCGTTTCGCTGGGGTTAAATCGCCTAGTCGTAGGTTCACCCAGGCGCGTACTTCGTTCCGGAGACTTGGGGGTACGTATTAACCCTCGCCGTGTTGGCGTTTTTTAAAGTTTAGTCTGGACGGACGTAAGTTAATCGGAGACGACCGTGCGCGAAATACGGACCCCGTCTAACTTCTGTAAAAGTACGAACGAAAAAAGTAAAAATAGATACAGTAACTAACGCTATAGGAGCGTTATATTTGTGATTTTTGTAAATGATCGGCTTCTTCTTTGTACGTTTCTTTACTATTATTTTTATCAATTCGCCTTAAAATACGTGGCAGTTAATAATTCTGTAATTATTTAACATCGTTTGTACTTTTCTATTTGTTTTTGGATAGATTAAAGCATTTTTTGGAAACGTACGGTAAGGTTTCGTATTACCGCCCGCCTTCCCTCTAATTAAGGCTGGTATACGCGGTAAGGAAATCCTCAAAGGATGCGCTTAACAGACGAAAAAAACTCGGATATAACTGGCTGGATCGAACGTAGTAATTTAGAAAAATTCTTAAAATATCTCCCAACGTATAAAGAATTCTTTTTATTTAAAAATGGACAGATAGAAAAAAAAATCACGGTTAATCCTCAAAGGATTTTCTTACCGTGTATAACAGCCTTAATTGAATTATTGTTTACTTATTTGTCACTCTGTCCGCGACGCGATTATTGCCGCGTATATTTCGATTAAACGCATTAAATCATCGACGAAAGATAATATTTTGTATAATCTCTAGTTTATAATTAATTATTTTAATTTTAAAAGGAAAAAATAAGATTTTATATATACAGTATATGCTGAGAAAAATTTTTTCCTCGAAGAAGTACACGTTGCGCTCGTCTAACGGCCATTACCACCCGACTTTCTGACTTTTTGTAGGGAAGTCTTCAAAAACCATACCTATAATTAGGCTAGCGAAAAATCCAATTAGGAACATCTAGTTTAATGGTTAGCGGTACTTTTCGCACAAAAAATGCTGGTGTACTTACGATACCTCGTTTACGGTTCACTACAACCAAAATGGGGCTCCGTCATACCGCCTCGTCCTCTACTGGCTTATCCGGCTCTTTTCTCTTTTCTTCCGCCCGACCGACAATCGAAACTCCGCGGGCATCGACTGGCCCGAATAAGCTCGATTCGTCCGGTATTCGTGTTAACTATTTTTCCTACACGATACGCGCTTATTGTTAAGTAAAACGTATTACCAATTTATGATAATAATTGGACTTTTGTGGGCCCGGGGCTTAAGTCCCGTTAGTCCCCGCCTAGATCCGCCCGAAAGGGAGGAAGGAAGGAAGGCCGGTGCGCGTTTCGTCGGACCCACCAATCCATCTTTATTTGAATTTCAGCCTTTCCAGCACGAAGAATACGACTTGCGCCGATCGGAGACGTCGGAGGGGGACGAGTACCGACTGAATTTAACCCTGGTCGGCGTCGCCTACTACCAGACCGGGTTGTACACCTGCTGCTACCGGAACGCCGCCTGCGGGGACTCCAGGTATTCGGCCTCCGTCTATTTGTTCGTCAACGGTAAGAATTTCTCTCCTCCGTTAATTAATTGCCTAAAACCCGGCTAACGGTGAGGGGGTGTCGGACAGACCGAGACAATCCCATCGTGGTCTACAACGACTTCGTCCAGGCCAATTCGGGCAAATCCATCCTGCTGCCCTGTCTTCCCACTTTCTCCGACCTGAAGATAAACCTGTCGGTGAACGAAGAAGACATTTCGGCCAGAGAGGGGGTGACTTTCGACCCGCGCAAAGGATTCGTGGTCGGGAACGCCGATCACACTTTGGACGGATCCGTCGCCTGCAAAACCGACAGATTCGGAGGATTCGAGGAGTACCTGCGAGTCCAAGTGCACCGTAAGTTCCTTTCCTTTAATACGCTTTGGCCTTGATTTACTTATTTTATTATCCCGGCGAAAATTGCCGGCTATTTCCCCGGAAACCGGAAATTTAACAGTATGTCCCGTACGGTACCTATTTGTAAAGATAGATACGGGCATTAAAGACGAGATACGTACTGTACTATAAAGATACGGGTGGTGCGCGCTTCTGTATTATACTTATAGGCTATATATAAGATCGTCGTTAAAGAAGGGAGACGACATTTATAAAATATTGAGCCCGAGGCAGTAAGTTTTAATAAGACGAATTTACTCTCGTCCGTACGGAATTATACTTTCTGACGGCGCGAATGTTACCCGCCACCCTCAAATATAAGGGGCCGGGCCCTCCGACCCGGCCCCTTATATTTGAGGGTGGCGGGTATCGGGCCCCCCTTCGCTAGAAAGAAATTTTTAAAAACGTTTTTTGCCCCGCCGGGAGGAAACTTGGTTCCGACGGAGGGGAGTTTTTGGGGTTTTCTCTCCGCCCGTAGGTAAACGCCGTTTCCCCCAGCCCCGCGGGGGAGGGCCGGAGGGGCCCGGCCGAGTTTAGCCCGGGTGAGGTAATGTTTTTTCTTTTCGAACAGACACGCCGCGTCCGTTGGAGCCTTTCGTCACCCGGAGTAAAGACATCCCGGAAGAAGGCGAAGCGTTCTCTCTCAATTGTTCGGTGGAAGCGCAACACGGAACCACCTTCAGGATCGACTGGCGTCTTCCCGGACGAAACGTAAGTGTCGCTTCCCCTTTTCCTCCTTCGCTCGAGCCGTTTGTGGCCGGAAGGAGAAATGTTCGGACTCTTTTCCGCCGCTCCGAAAAACTACGGCTTCTCCTTTCTCCGTAGACGTAGGGGGAAGCCCAGAGGTGTCCTCGCCCCCCAGCAAAAATTAAAACCCACGCGGTTTGGCGGAAACTTTCGGTATTCCCACAAAGCACTTATCGGGCCTTCCGGTTTGCCCGAATGTATTTCCCGCTTCTAAACTTTCTATATCCCTTCTGCAATTTCGTTTATTCGTTCCGGAAATTAAGGAAAGACGGACGGACGGCGGCGAAATTTACGGAGCCCGGGAGGGTTACCCATCCGTTCCCGCCGAAGAAGGGCGGGGGAGAAGAGGACGACGAGCGCCAGGTCCGAAAAAACCGGTTGAAATTAAACATTTATTATTAGAAATTTATTAAAACGAAAGTAGAAAACAATCGTCCATTGTTAAAAAGCGATGAAAGATGGGATTAGTTGCGCTAGTCGTACGAATCCGAGACGAGGGATAAAGTACTGTTGATGTAAACAGAAATGTCTTTTGGGAGAGACGTTACCAGTGTAAAAGCAAATACTCCGGACATTAATAAGTTAAATATATTTATTTTAAGATAAATAGCGGATATAATCTTATTTAATTAATAAATGCTTCGAGCGCGGGAAGTTTCCGGAGAAGCTTAAACACAATCTGGTAATCCCAATATTTAAAAAGGATGTAAACAGAACTGGGAGAGCTATCGTCCGATTACTATTGTTCGGAGTATAACTAAAATAATTGAAAAGGCTTTGTGTAAAAGATTTTTCCAATTTGTCAATAAATATAAAATTACATGTAATAATCGGTACGGCCTGTGCAATCGACGCTTCGACTGGTCTTAAACAATATATTAGTAGGCCTAACAGTCTGGATAATTGAAATATTGTAACGGCGGTGTTTATCGATCCGACCGAGGCTTTCCATAGCGTAGATATTAAAACAAAAAATTGTTTAAAGTGGGATCGAGAGGAGTGCCGTCGGAACGGCTAATATCCCGTTTATCAAATCGTTAAGCGAAAAAATTCCATATCGAAACCTTTTCCAGCCAACGAAGGTCCATTTTGGGCCCTCTACTTTTTAATATTTATATAAATGATATTGTAGAGACTATTCCCGACAATAATATTATATCGTGCGCGGATCGGAATCTTCCATCGGTCGAAAATAATATAAACTCTTGGCTGCCTAAATTAAATACGTGGAAAATAATAACTTAAGCGTAAATGAAAATAAAACAAATTATATTTGTTTATCAAATAAAAACAAAAAAGTTAATTTACAAGATATACGAGTTTGAATAAAAAACGAACGTATTGGTAGAGTTAATACTGTAAAATATTTAGCTATCGAAATTGATGATAAATTACGACGGAATAATCGCATAAATAATTTAACGCCGTCTTTATCTACATTTATTGCAACACCGAAAACAATAACGACTTTTTTAAATTTCCAGACTGTTTCGCGCCTTTATCGCGCCTGCGTGGAACCTAAACTTCCATACGGGGTACGGCTTCTTCTTTTGTATCCAATGGGTCACGAGTTATACAAAATAACTTTATAAGAGCTTTATATAAGCTACCTTACGATTCCTCCGTCACTTCTTTTTATAACCGCATCAAAATTGATAAAATAAAAGCTTTATATAAAAAACCAGTTGTTCTAGAAAGTTTTAAAGTAATAAAGGCCAGCGAGAAAGAATCTTATATAAGTGACGAATTAAATAAATACTAGTGTTGCAACGAATAGTATATTCGGCCCCGGGCCGAATACCGAATATTCGGCCAGGAGCGTGGCCGAATAGCCGAATATTCGGCCAAACTATTCGGCTCGATTAACGCACGTACGAAAATTGGCGCGCAAATCGCATTATGGCAGGGACCTCGCTTTCTATTGGTCCGCTGTCACTACGCTTGGCCAATCGCGTTAATTCTTGGCAGTTCAGACAAGAGCGTCACGGCAGTATGTGATAAGTGATGATATCAAATGCGGATAACAATGTAATAACCTACACTTATAAATAACGGAAAAAGAAGAGAGAAGGACCGCGAAGTGAAAATGTGAAAATAAATATGAAATTGAGTCGATAACATAATCGAACGAGTCGAGGCGGCTTATTGGCACGAAATTCGCACCCCTCAATGCCAAACGATTGTCGTCATAGACTTCGGAAAGCTAAATGTTTGTAATGAAAGTCACTTAGCGTGCACGGGCGAAAGCCCGGGGTCGTTCGGGCTACCGAGCTGTCTCGAATCTGTGAAATCATAACTGCGACTTATATCGACGTCCTATCTGTCTCTTTTCTCCGTTATCACCAGGCTACGAGTCACGTAATTGTAAAATGGGAAATCTACCACGGAAAAGTGGCCAATCGAAAGTATCGCGAGGGCGTATTGTGATGTATGAACAGGCATACGTGGATTAGAGCGATAGAGGAAAGAGAAAGGGAAGAGCAAATACGAGCGCTTAAAAAGAAGGATAGGCAGGGTCAGACGCTCAGATGTGCGACGATTCTCGAACGAATAGACGTGTACGTGTGCCGATCTTTGTAATTATAAATTGTGAATACAAGTGACTAATATTACGTTCTTTTTTTAATTTGTGCGTGTTACAAGTTATAAATAAATACAAACAAACAACGCTAACTCGATAACATTAAATCTAAATACTAAAATGATTAATTTACTGCGTTTTTGTTATTTATTACTCCCGTTTTTAGGTATTCGGTATTCGGCCGAATAGCGAAAAATAGGCCGAATAGGCCGAATACAGAGTAGTAACCGAATATTCGTTACATCACTAATAAATACCTTAGGCCTTCCGACTACAACTGTCGACGGAAAAATAATTTGGTTCAACCGAAAGTTAAGCGCCGTTTTGGACCAGACTTAGATATAACTGGAATGCTTTAAAAGAAGAACACAAAGATTTCAGTACTTACGGGCAATTTAAACGGGATGTAAAAATATTGAGCCGCGATTAGTCGCCTGTATTTTTATTCTATTATTATTCTTTCTCTTTTCTTTTTTGGTTGTTTTGTTTATTGTATATTATATATATGTCTGTATCTTTAGTTTTTTTCCTCCATCCTCGAAAAAGACCAACGGTCGTAGGGTCGTTCGGTTAAATAAAATAAAATAAAGAAATAAAAAAATAAAAATAAATAAACAAAACGCAATAATTATAAATGATTAATAATTGTAAACCAGCGTCCCCCGGTACAGATGGACCTTTGACCGGGCGCTCGTATACAAATAATTAGAACAGCAATTTTGGAAAGGGGAAAGGTCGATGACGAAAAAGGACGCGGCCTCGGGTCGTTAAATTTCGAAAACGCCACAGACTAGACAACAATGGGGGGGGGGAAATATGAGTTGCAAAGTTCCGTCGACACTTTCCATCCAGAGTTAACGGCCGCTGTCGAGTAGATTCTTCCGAGCGGATCTTTCTCGTGACTCGAACGGGGCTCGTCTTTCGCTTAGGGACGGTCGAGAGACCGATGGGGAGCGGGAAAAAGGGAGGCGGAGCCAATCGGAATAAACGAATCGCGGAACGGAGATTGATATAATCCCCGATCTTCGAGGACAAACTTACTTTCCGTAAACTGGACAACCGTGCGCTCGAACTCGGTTAGTGAAGTTCCGAACCACGAAGACACCGCGTTTCAACGCGCGAAAGAAAATTTTTCCCGTCTTTCCCGAGGGCCGCGTGGCCGCATCGACCGTCTCCCCACCTGCCTCGAGAACCGATTAACACCGCTTTCCCTCGGCCACCTTCGATCGACGAACCGCGGAACAACATCGAGACTCGTAAATAGCCGATTGTGTTTAAGAACATTTTTGTTTCGTAGTGCCAGTTATTTTATGTTTAAAATAAACGGGGTTCCGAGATTCTCGTCATCCGTGTCTCCTCCGCCACACCCACGCGCCAACGACCCTAGATCGTCCCGACACGGGATTAACGATCCTTCCCTAAAAGTCGGCAAACTTACGCGCGGTATCTTTACAGGACGGCGTCTGGGTGGAGGAGGAGTCCTACTTTGTGGACCGGGAGGATCCCGACGGACGCCGCACCAGGTTCTCCAGCCGGCGACTGGGGGTGGAGCGGGCCCGGCGGACGGATTCGGGCAACTACACGTGCGTGGTGACCCCGGGAAACGCCCAGGGGACCAAGTACGAAGTCACCGAGAGCGTCCGCATCTACGGTAAGACGACTTTTTTCGGGCGGACCCGAGACGGCCGGCCTTAAAGCGCTTGTTTTTCCTTCGCAGGTCGGGGACAGAAGCCGTTCGTCCGTCTGACTCTGGAGGAGGAAGAGGAGCGGGTGGAGAGGAGGGTGGGAGAGCGGGCGCTCTTCCGGGTGCGGACGGAGATCGTGCCGGCCGGACGACCCGTGGACTATCGCTGGGAGAAAGACGGAAGGCCGCTGGTGCCGGATTCGCGCCTGGTCCTTCGACACGGAGAGGGGGTGGCCGAGTTGAGGCTTTCCTCTCTACGGCCGGAAGACGACGGCAACTACACCCTGCGGGTGCGCTCGGGAGAGGCGGAGGGCAACCTGACCGTCCTTCTGCGGGTGGTGGGTAAGTACACCTTCCTTTTACTTTCCCCGTCCCATAATGTCGGATAATGTCGGACGGACTTCTTTCTTCCTCAGACAGACCCCGGCCGACGGTGCGGGGCGCCCGGGAGTGGTACCTTCGGAACCGCACCTACGTGTTGTCGTGCGAGGTGAAGGGTCACCGAGCCTCTCCGCCCCGGTGGCAGTGGAGGAGCTGGAAGACCACCAGGAGCGGCGGCCGGGACTGGGAGGAGGCCTCCGGGCGGGTGGCCGCCGTCCGACTCTTCGGCCGCCGGGCGCGGGCCGAAGTGGTGGCCCGGGAGACGGGAAACTTCAGCTGCGTCTCGTCCAACTTCGTGGGAGAAGGTCGCCTGCTGGTGCCTTTCGTGGTGACGGGTGAGTGTCGGCCGCGCCGGATTCGGCCGCCTCTCCCTCCTTTCCCAACGTTTGTTTTTTTGTGTTTTCAGACGTGGAAGACGGGTTGTGGGCGGAGCCGTCCGAGGCACGACCGGTGGAGGGAGACGCCTTTCGCCTGACCTGTCGGGCCGACGATTTTCTCTTCCGGACCGTGGGCTGGCGCAGACGACGACCCGGACTACCGGACCTTCCGGTGGAAGACGACCCTGCCGGAGGTGAGTCGGCCAATGTCCAGGCGACTGCCGGGGAAAGAGCGAGCGCTTTTAATTTAGAAATGGTAGAAGATAAAATTCACTGGACGGTGGCCTAAAATCCCGGTATGAAGAGGCGGTAATTGCACCTTTTAAATCGAATGGTAACCCGGTTCTGCCAATACGTAAAAATAAAGAGGCCGACGAATATCGTCCTTTCGACGTGACTTGTACGTCCGTTAAAGTGGCCAAAGGTTTTCCGTTCAAAAATACCGCCTTATCCGCCTCGGCGTAATTACCCGGCCGAATAAATGGAATATAGTAAGCGCAGTTTTCGTTCGTACGACGAAAGCGTTGGATGGCGTAGATTTAAGAATTTTATATACTTTGTGGCCATTATTGCGTGGTTGCGGCATTTCTAAGGTGGGTTTATACTTACGCGACGCTAAGACCAAAGTCTACTATTTTGTTAATTACGAAAAAGCCGAGAGAAAACACAATTGTTGTAGGCCTACTTAAAAATTGCGTATTCCGGGTGAGGATATCCTCGGCGGCTCAGCCGTTTCCCCAGGTATTTATTCTCCATTCCGGCGGCCGATGGGGTGCCGGGAGGGTCTCCGGTTCCTCGGGTCGTAAGTACCGAGTAACGCCGCGGAATCGACTGGTAATAAGTCGATTCCGCGGCGGGTGGACCCGCGGTGGGAGGGAAGGGCGCCGGAAAGAGGGGCTAATCGCGCCGATGGTGGCAAATTTCGATTATAACTTTCGCCCGGCCCCTTTTAAACCCGCGACGGATTCCGCTTTCTCCAGATTTTATCGGAGGCGCGAAGGATTAATTTAGCGGCCAATAACGAAAGGCGGTTTGGGGCTTTGCAGGCGTTCGGGTAACGGAGAGCGACGCCGACTTCTCCCTGGTGGCCGTCCTGGAGTTTCCCAGCCTGGGCCAGCGGCACCGGGCCAACTACACCTGCGCCGCCACTCGGAGGAACGACTCTTCGCTCTGGTCCGAGACGACGGTGGAGGTGCGGGTCCGAGGTGAGTTCCTTCCTTCTTTTCCCGTCCGGAATGCGTTCGAACGCCACTTAAGAAAATTGGTTTTATTCGTCGCTTTAACTCGGAACGAATAGACGAACCCGATAAGAATGTTTTTACATAAAACGGCGTTGGACTACGGTGTTCGAACGGTAACGATAAAGGCGCGGCGTACGAAGTAAACAGATTTCAATCCGGTAATAACCCGACGAATAAAAGCAGCCGAAAGTGGGCAGTTTTATTCTTACGTCGTGTTCGCGTACTTCTTGCCGGAGATGGTATCGATCGTCGGCCGTGGTAGAACGGTGGGATCGAACGGCGGTCCCCTCCGCCCACCCCGTCCTTTTCCTTTAGTCTACGCGGCTCGATCCGTCTTCGGGTTAAAGTCGTCCGAACTTAAATTTGGCCTTTTATTTAAGACGTTACATTAAATAGCGTTATTTCCCCCGCGGGTTAAAGTCGTACGATTACTCGGGCCTGGAAAAAATTTTAAGCCTCCGGATGGCCAGGGTCGGGGCCTTTTTCGAGACGGTTAGGAACGCTACGCGGTCGATTACCCGAACCCCAGCGCGTACACGGGTGGTTATTTTTATTTATAATCCGCGATAGATATGGCTTTTTCTACTTGGTTCTTTAACGATGGAAGAAATATTATAAATTTTTATATTTTATAGTTAGCTTTCGGTCCCGCATTTGTAATTAAATTTATTTACACCGAGTGACCTGTCTGTAACGGTATAGTAAATGATGTACGCCAGCCGGCAACAGCGAGTCTACCAGGAGACCGAACGAACGGCGGAGTTTCCCCGCCGACGAAACGCTTACCAGCCTGGAATTAACCGCTCGGACCCCGAGTCGCGTGATTCGAATTCTCCGCATCCGTTGCGGGCAAAAGTGCCACGTACGGGGGCGAGACGGTGCTAAAAGCCACGGGGTACGTTTTAAATTAGGCAATAATTTTTGTCCGTTTGTATATATTTTTACTTTCCATGGTTAAGTATTGTCCCTGTTTGGGGTGCCGTATCCGTTCCGTCGTCGCCGTTAACTACTTCGGCCGCGGAGTATACGCCTGCGTTTTTTGTAGAAAATTAGTCAAATTTATACGATAAAAATCAAATTATAAAATTCTTACTCCACGCACGCGGCAATTATCTGTTTTTAATTAAATCTGCCTTCGTCTAGGCTATATTTTCGCCCGGCACCCGTAATTCCCAACGTACGGTACGTACTGTACGTATCGTCCTTAGCGCTACGTACGGCGGGGTGTGGAAATTCCCAAAGGCTAAAAAAGTAGGAAATATTACATTAGCAAAATTAAATTGAAAATTAAGCGGTAAGTTTTGTCGCCGTTTTAAAAAATTCCCATAAATCCGTGCCAACGGCCTTCCGTTCCGTCGGGGGCCGAGGCGGCGGGACGGCCGTCGCCCGGCTCCGCGGCGCTAAGCGGAGAGCCAGCGTTACGAAAACGTTTTTCTACTAAGAAAAGGCAGCCGCGTTGCCGTTTTAAATCGTCTTTTAAATTAAATAATTCGTTCCGCTTCCGGTTCGGACCGGAAGTCGCTATATCGTCGACGTTTTCCGTATACCGTTTGGATTTTCGTCCGTCTGGAGGGGAACGTACGGGACCGAAATTTCGAAAATTGCCGCCCCACCGGCGGTAGCGGTTACGGGCCACTCGGCCAAATCGGGGGAATTATTAACCAGGAGGAAGTAAGGCCGGGCACGCCACTCGGACCCGTCCTACCGGCATTAGGCTAATAATAATCCGAAACTACGCAAGTTCGTATTGTCGAACGAGTTTTTACTTACGTACGGGAAATGACTCGTCGAGAAATTGTATGGTTCGAATACCATTTTTGCGTTACGCGATAAACTTATAGATTATTTTTTCATTTTCGTTAACGTTAAGAGAGAATTAACGACCTTATTTAAAATATTCCGCGCAGTCCGTCTAGCTCTATATCTGTTAAAACCATGGCCGATACCCTTAGAGAAAAGAAAGAAAGAAAAATAATGTTTTGTATTTAATATCAATTATTTGTTGATTTTAAATTCGATTTAGCTACACCCGGGGCTGTGGAGTCGGAGTCGTCAAAGCTTCGAACGGAGTGAACAAAATCGTGCCCCCCCACACGCGGTCTAACATCCACACATATAGAAGAAAACCTCGAATCTGTTGCGTATCTCGAAATTTCGAGGTGTCCCCAGTCCAAAAATGTAAAAATTTGGGAGGGGTCATTTTTGACCGAGCGCTACAGGAATTTGAATAAAGCGATGAAGGAATTTGATGGAAAATTTGCCATGTGTCTTTAGAATAAAACACAATACTAGTGTTTATTACGCCACAAAAACTTTCCCTCTGTTAAATATAACAGCCGGAAAAGTAAAAATTATCCAATACATATTTAGGCTATATATTACTTAGAGGAGTCTTTTAGCTTTAAAATAAAAAGTTTCTACGTTCTTTCTTTATTACAACTCTATTTATTGAATCTTTTATTCCGAGGTGGCGCGATGACGTCGGAATTTCCGCGTCTCTTTCGGTAACCAGTCCGCCCTTGGTCGGAGTCGGTAGATTTTTACGCGACTCCACGGCCCCGGTTACACCATAAAGAGCAACGTCGCCTCCATTCGCTGGGTAATACAATCGCATTAAATATGTAGAGGACAAGGTGGTATTATGGAACCCCAATTACCTTTTAGTGAATCAAAAAAACACAACACCTTAATTTGCTGAGAAAAAATTTAATGTAAAGCAAACGTTTTCAGCCAAATCAGTTGGCCATCGCCAGGCTAAGAACATTCGAATATAAATAAAATACAACAAAAATTTAAATACAAATAAAATAAAATAACCAGCGAAATATATATATATAAATGTATAAAGAATAATAAAATAAATAAAAATTATTGTTACAAATAACAAAAAATGTATATGAAAAAATAAGCATAGGTTAATTAAATATTAAAACGTTATATAGAAATTCAGTGAAATGCACTTTATGCAAAAAAATATTAAAATCGCCGCAATAAATTAAGAGCTGTCCAATCGTTTGATAAAGTATTTCCAGGCCGAAGGCAACCCTTCAGAATCTCTAGAATTGATGCATGAATCATGCAATTTGCTTTTATATATTTCAATTTTTTCTGCGCAATTCGCCAATGTCGGTGAATGTACCGATTTAATAATTTCTGCTTCGTCCCATTTGACGATTGAGCCTTCAACTTGCGCCATTTGCGATAGTATAGTGGCACTAGATCCCTTGCTGATGTTATACTTATG
>NW_019385810.1:7649-28608 GCF_000671375.1 Centruroides sculpturatus | reverse complement strand
GAATTAACTTATGTCTGTCGAGACCAAAATTTAAAAAACGTGAACATCACACAGATTAATACGTACCCCTAAGTCTCTGGAACGGAATACGTGCACCAATGAACCTACAACTTCACGATTTATATTTTAAAAATAATTAAATTCACTTAGCATTCAAAACTTGCGAATTTTGAAAAAAACAAATTTGCCGATTAAATACGGACAACCGTTTAACTGAAGTAAAACGGGTTTTCCTCTCGCTATGGATGTCTGCCTAGTTCAGCTCGGCCACAATCCGCTACAGTTCGCCTTTATTATCAGTTCGAAATGGGGTGGTTCCATAATACCCGCACTGTTCCATAATACCACCTTCTCCTCTATTATATATATAGGCCTACGTGTAATCGGTGGCGTAGCGTGGACGTCGGCCGCCCCCTTATTTAGGTATCTCGATTTAAAAGACTAAAATTCAGTTTCGTCACAGAATAAGCGATGAAAAATTCCGTGCTCGTTTCGATCGGTCCGAATCGTAGGTGCGACAAAAATACGAATTGAAACGGTTTAAATTTTTACAAGATATTATTAGGCCCTATTATTTATTGTGAAATTTCGCCGTTCCCACTACGCTACGCCACCGCGTATAATCCGTTATTCTCTTATATAAACAAACCCGAACGATTCTCGATTGCCCATGTCCGTAGGCGGCGAGAAGACGCGGATCGTCTTCCGGAGGAAGTAATTTTTCCGTATCTAAAATTGGGCTTATCTTTTAAAGGAGACTCAAAAGATTCTCTGGTAAGTCTAAGGTGCCGTTTAAAATCGATTAGATTATAAGAAGGTAAAGTCTCTTCCATAAAAGTTTCTATCTCTTTTATTTCTTTTTTCTACAATTATATCCACAATAAGATCATCGTCGTCCGATTGGGAATCGAGTAGTCCTATCTGTAAGGTAACATTTAAAATAGCGGCTTCGACCATATTATTTACAGAAAACCGCCATATTTCTTGTTAGCGTTGGCGTTTACTTTCGAAAGGACGCGTAAGCGCCAATATACGCGCTAACCACGTCGCTTCCGGCCTTCGAAAGTAGCGCTATTAGAGAGGTTGCGGCCGACGTTTTCGAGGCGAAAACGTGTACGTCGGACATTCAGCGCCGCCTTCCTGCCAGCCTAGAAGTTTGACAATGGCGTTTGGAACGTCAGTAGAATCGTGCTCGACGTTCTAAACGCCATTGTCAAACTTCTAGGCTGGCAGGAAGGCGGCGCTGAATGTCCGACGTACACGTTTTCGCCTCGAAAACGTCGGCCGCAAGCTCGGAAGTAAACGCGTAATCGTTAGTCTCGAGTTAGACCCATCGAGCGGAAGTAGGTGGTTAATAAGCGCGGTGGGATTATTTACGACTATAACGATTCGACCCATCGACTTTACCGTAACGAGTCGTAAACGATAACTAAAAGTCTCGTCTTATAGCGATACGATACGCGGAAAGAAAATGGAAACCTGCGATGTTTTATTTTAAAAAAAAGAAGCGAAGAACAAAAGGAAATATTAGTAACGTATATAGAAAATAATAAGAAAAAGACAATTGGATTTGTGGAGAGAATTACTTGAAAAATGAATTGCGTATCGGAGCTAAAAAATCCGTCGGGTAAGGGAAAAAGTATGTTAATTTAATCCTTTTCTCGTATAGTTTTCTTCCCCCATCTGTTTCTTAAATCGGTTTCTTTGTAAAGATTATTTATTAATCACAACTTAACACTTGCGATTAATAAATAATCTTAATATAGCGTCTACGCTCTTAATAATTTATACGTATAATTTACTATTATTTTAATTGTCTTTTTCCACCAATTGGATACTTGTTTTTATTTTTGGAAAAAATTTGCCTTATGATTCTTTATTACCAATTAAAGTTTATTAGTGTTGACTGGACAATTGCATGTACTCGCGGTCGAAAATTCGTCGCCTTAATTTAAACGACTCTTTCGGCTCCTCCTAACGCTCCGATTGCCATTTTCACTTTCGTGTAGCTATCTCGCGCGCTCGACTGGCGTGGTGAGATGGGTACCGCGCTGGGAGTTGTAAGACGAAAAACTCGAGACTTTTCGCAATCTCCACCCGGCATTTTCCCCCTCGATGGCGGGCCGAGTTCCTTCGGACCACGCCTTTACGGCTCGACCGCTTTCTTTCGCTCCGATTGGCCGATACTAAAATATCGTCGGTTTCGGCCCATCTCCCGAACGTCTCGCCGTCCCGATCGGGTACGGGCTGTTTCGCGCTACGACCGACTCCGACAGTCGGACGGATTTAAAGTTAAATATTTGTGGTGGGGTGGGAGAAGCTCCAACCAACCGCAGCTTCGAAACCACAACCCATCAGACTTATATATGAAAACTATTTGTCCATCAAACGTAACTTTATAATTTATTTAAATTTTCCCTGGTATTTTATTTCCTTCGTAACTGCTGAAATTTTATACGGGAACCCAAATGACTAATATATACAAGTATATTAAAATACATTATCGACGAAACCAGAAAAGACGCTATTATTTAGACTTTTCGCAAGAATTTATAAACCAAGTAAGATCATTTCCGTAAAGTTTAACCGAGTGGACTACAAAAGTAATCGTTTAAGTTAGAAAAACTTAAACGATTTCTAACACCCGTTCCCATGCCAATACTTCTATTACTAGTCGGTCCGATTATAGGATGGGTCGGTCGTATCGCCAAACGGCCCTAAGGCGGCGGGATTAGAAAGACGACGTCGGTTCTAACGCTTAAATTCCGGACGTTTCAGCGGCGGAAGCGCCGTGGTTGGAAGAGACCAACATGAACGGAACCCGAGTGGTGGCTTCGGCCGGACAACGCTACGAGTTTACCTGTTACGCGCGAGGAGTGCCTCCGCCCCGAATCTCCTGGTTCAAAGACGATCGACTGTTCAACCACTCCGGCCACAACGGAATAGAGTTAAAGGACGACTCTCGGAGACTGGTCATAGAAAGACTCCTGGACGACGATTCCGGCTTTTACCTGTGTCGAGCGGAAAACCCAGCCGGGATCTCGACCGCCAACGTCACTTTCGTGGTGGCCAAAGGTGAGAAACTTCTTTCCGTTCGTCTCCCGGCCCGCATCCGCCTAACCGCTATTTTTCAGACCGAGTGGAAGCTCGGCGGCGAGAGAGGGAACGAAACGCTTACACCGCGGTTTTCGCGGCGGTCTTGGCGCTGGTTCTGCTGATACTGGCCGCCCTCCTGATCAGAAAAGTCCTGAAAGAAAAGGTAAGACTCCGCCCCTTGTGTCGGTGGCGGTTTTTAAAACCGCTTTCGTTGCAGAGAGAGAAGAAGGAACTGGAAATCCTGACCCACGCCGTCTTCTATAAGGGTCGAGCGGAACAAATCAATCCCGACTTGCCGTTAGACGAACAGATCGATCTGCTGCCTTACGATTGCAGCTGGGAACTTCCGCGGGAGTGCTTGAAATTAGGTAGGTGGCCCGGCGGACCGTCTAAACCCCCGGCCAAAGCGCGTACCGTATACGGTAGGCGGCCAAACTCTATCGTTCGTTCGATGGCTGGACGATATCGGCGCCCTTAGAGACACTCGTTGGTTACCTAGTTACACCCATCATTACTAGCGTGGTTTCCTTTTAAATCAATAGTACCTAACGAGGACACGTTTATTTAATGTTTGCGGGCTGTATATCGGTGGTTCTCGACCGGTATACCGTGATATTTTAGTGATCCGTAGGGTAATTCTACTTGGGAACGATGGTTTTACCAAAAATTAAATTTCTACAGTATGTATATTGTCAATTTCTTTATCACTCGTTTCTTGCGTAAGGGTTAAAATATAAATAACGGTATTTAAAATACGACATATAGGACAAAGGCCAAAGAGAAATTATAAAGATAAAGCGGGTTTGTTCGGAGAATCTTATTCCGTCCTTTCTTTTTTTATTAGTGAAAAATATAAGGTTTTTCCCCGCGCAATGTGTATGGGGGTTGACAAAAAATTAAGAGGGAAAGGGATCCGCGGTTAAAAAAACGTGGAGAACCACCGCTGTATATTAACGTCTTTGGCCCTAGAAAAACCATTATATTTTAATAAAATTACAATTAAATTAAAACTGCGAAATGCAGAATTATAAGGCGATTTAGCATTTTCCTCGCCTTTACCCAAAGTTGGCATCTGTAAAATAACAAGCGACAAAAGTAATATAATAAAGTTTAAATAAAATAACGTTTATTGACATAATTTCATATATTCCTAGCCAGTTAATTAGGATAATAATTTCGTATATTGATAAAAAAAAACTACCTTATTTACGATCAATCAATGAAATGAATATATTTCCGATTATTTTATAGACAATTCTTCTGGTTATTTTTATTTAGGCCTATATGCGATAATTATTGCATTTTCTACTTAATTCTCGAATAATGGAAAAAGTATTATAAACTTTTAATATTTGCATTACTTTTTCTTTTGATGTTTATAATTAACTTTATTTACAACGCGATACTGTAAGAGCCGGTTTAGCGCTTAGAACGAGTTCCTAGACGACCCAGCCCTAAACGAAACCGCATTATCTCCACGCTCATTCCTTTCGAATAAGCTAAAAAATCACAACCAATTACAAATATATCGAATATATGTTAAAAGTTCTACAAGGATTCATTTTTAATAAACAAATACAAGTTTAGTCGATTTTCTTACGCCATAACGTCGACGATTACGGCGCGCAAACGAAGAATGTATTACGCGCCACTCGGAATCGAATCGGTTTCTAGGCCAAGACGCGGCCAAGCTGGCAAACGCCCAATAAATAGCCATAAAATAGCCCGTCGGCAGAAAAGTTGGTTTTCCATCTACCTAACGACGGCATAACCCGGCACCCACCGGTCTACGTCACCGTTACTCCGGGGCGCCGAATAACCATAGAGTTTTACCGCTTACCGTACACCCGGTCGGCACTAGTTGTAAATTACGCCGCCGCGGCAAACGGCGCCAATGGTCGGAACCGATTTCGCCATATTTTCCGCCGGTAATTACCAATTTCCCACGCTTTATTCCTAATTATTATTAGTCGAAAGGAAAATAAGTTAGGCTTTTAGATAGACGCCTTACTAATAAACGAACGATTTATCCATTAACGACGGTGTTTAGAACGGAACGTCGTAACTCGTACAAAATAAAATAAAAGGGACTTAAAAGTCCATGTTTTCCGGTCGCCGACTTCTGCCGTGACCAAGAACCGTAACGTCGGATCCGTAGACCGGAAATCGAAACTCGCATTAACGGACGATATTTCTTATATTTACTTGTAAATAGCCGACGTGTCGTTGGTAAAGTTCGGCCTTCGACCTTCCCAAAGAATTAATTACGTAGGAAATATTTTAAAAGGAATACTCTTTCGGAGGACGAATTTCCACCGAATAAAGAGACCGAAAATCGGGACGGAGAAGTGAAAAGCCCAACGATACTCTTGATCTGTTAGAAAACACTAATCGATGGTCGGCGCCTTAATGTTATTAAACTTGTGTCTTATCGCCGGACTTGAGCTTACGGTACAAATTATAAAGCGTAAACGTTTCCCGAGTCGTTCGTTGGTTCGACGCCGAACGTAGTAAAAAAGTAACGAGAAAGAAACCAAGGGTTACGCGACGGTCTTACCGAGATTCGATGGCCAATCGTATTATAAAGGCGAGAATATCGAAGACGTTTCTCACCCCGCCAGTGGCTAGCCAATCGCCGTCGTATTCGACATTCGGGCTCTTCCAACGCCCGGTTGCGACGAAATCCACCAGTTTCGTTTTTCGTCGTTTTTTGACCAATTAATAATTAATCGACCTACTTAGGCTTTGTCGTAATTTTTATGCGCCATTTAAAGTTTGATATTTAGAATTGGATTAAAATATTTTTACAGCCGAAAAGACGAATATCCCGTATTTTAATTATATACGCTGCGTACACCGCCTCCGATAGAACAATACAGTACGTACCGATATTGGATATTAAAAAATTGTTTTTTGTTTTAGATACGTAGGTAAAGGCGGTGGCGTTTACCTACGTATACTTTAATATTTTTGTTACTGCCGTTACGCGCTGGCCGGTTTTGGTACGCCCGTTTAAACTTTGTCTACGACTATATTTTAAACCGCACTCGCCCGGTTCCGTCGTATTTAATTAATTAACGTATAAGGAGTTCCTCCGCGGCCACGGCGGCTTCTTTTATATTCTGGTCGGGCGAAACGGCCGACGTCGCGTACGGAGGAAATCGACGTCGACGGTCGCCGGGGCCGTAGACGTTTGTTGCGACTTTTTCCGACGACAATCGAACCGATGGACTTGGTTACAGGAAAGACGTTGGGTCAAGGAGCCTTCGGAAGGGTGGTGGAGGCGGAAGCCCGGGGATTGGGCGGACAAGGATCGACGGTGGTGGCGGTCAAGATGCTAAAGGAGCGAGCCGACCGGGAGCAGATGAAAGCTCTGATGGCCGAACTGAAAATCCTGATTCACCTGCGCCCGCACGTCAACATCGTCAACCTGCTGGGAGCCGTGACGGAAAACATGGCAAAAGGTAAGAATTCGTTTTTTGTCGGTCGATAGTCGACGTTGCCGACGGTCTTTTCGTCCGCAGGAGAGCTGATGGTGGTGGTGGAGTACTGTCGATACGGAAACCTCCGGCACTATCTCCTGGGGAGGAAGTCGGCCTTCGTCCCCCGGTCGCCCTCTTCCGAAAAGTCCGATTACGAAAACTTGACGTCTCCGGCAAGCTGGAGCCAAAGCCCGGGGTAAGGCGCGAGAAGAAGCGGCCGGCGGATCCTCTTTCCCTTGTCCCACGTGGGTTTTTCTCCTTGCAGGGAATGGAGCCGGCCCAGCGCCGAGTGGTGGCGCGGACGGACGGGTTCCGAAGAGGAAGGAGACGGCAGCTTCGTCTATCGAAGAACCGGCGGACGCCGGGAGTCGGAAGGTTCCGAGAGCAGAGAGGGGGCCCGCAGAGAACCCGTCACCACCGCCCGCCTGCTGTACTTCGCCTACCAATGCGCGCGAGGAATGCAGTATCTGTCGGACAGAAAGGTAACGTCCGCCCCCTTGGGCGGGGAACTGGGTTAAATTGCTTTTTTAAAGAAGAATCTTTTCAGTTGATCCATCGGGACCTGGCGGCCAGAAACGTCTTGGTGGCCGACCGCCACGTGGTCAAGATCTGCGACTTCGGATTGGCCAAAGACTGCTACAAATACTCCAATTACGTCAAGAAAAACAACGTGAGTTTCGGTTTTCTTGGGTTAAACGGGCAAGAGTTGTTCTTTCTTCCCCCTTAACCTTCCCGTCAGAAAATGCGCTGGCGCGTTAACGCCTCCCGCGGAAGTTTTCCTCTTCCAAAAGAAGGTTATTTTCGAATTTCTCGGGCGTGGATAGGAGGTCGCCGCCCGGGAAATTCCGACGGAGGAAGAAAGAACGGCCGTTAACCGTCCGGGAAAGACTTAAAATCGTCTCTCGACTCACTTTAAAGGAGAGGGAGTCCGACGGCCGCATTAGTTTCTACTGCGCGAGAAGTTTAATCATCCGCCCCCGCCCTAAAGTGGGCCGGTAACAGTTTTTGCGGACGGGCGGAGACGGGATTTACCGCGGGAAACTTCCGTTTAGTCCGAGAAAGATTTCGTACGGGAGGACCGGGACTGCGGGTCGGGAGATTTAAGAATATAAGGATTGGCGGGAGCGGGAGTCGGAACTTACCCAGGCTTTTGTTTTTCGACAGGGTCCTCTTCCCATCAAGTGGATGGCCATCGAGTCCATCAGAGACAAAGTCTTCACCACCAAGAGCGACGTGTAAGCTTTTTTCGACATTTTTCTTTTTCCCTCTTTAACCCGCGCTCCCCCCCCACGCCGAGTAGGGTAAACTTGCCTAATTCGTACCATTTCAGGAAAATCCTTCATATTATCGAAATTAATAAACATAAATTATTTTTTATTTTAAGTAACTTTTATTTGGGAAATATTCTATCACTACCATAATCAAATTTAGCATAAATCTTATAAACTTCTGAGAAATAAACAATTTAAAAAAACACTAAAAAAGTACGATTTAGGAACATTCGTTTTAAATCGTACCGATATATTCTTAAATCGTACTTTGAGATCCTATCATTGGTTTGCAGTCTTAAAAATAAAAATCTTTATCAATAATGTACTGTACGTGTGTATCAATACGTGTGTATATTAACTCTTAGCAAATTCGGCAGCTGGTCTTTGCCAATTTTTGGCAGTCATCGCAGTTGTAATCCATTGTCTTTTTATTGGTTCCTGCGCGAAGGTCATGTACCCATATCTCACATTGTGTGCATTTGATCATACTTTCTTTTACGTTTTCTTGGCATAATTTACAGTACCAACTGTTATTTTCATTTTCCTGTTTTTTTAATTCTCTTTTTGTGATATTTTAGTAGTTTTGCTTTTCTTCGCACCAAGATTCTTTCATACGTTTTTCTTCTTGCAATTCCAAGAATACCACGTAGTGGAGATATTATTTCGAATGTCGCTCGAACTGTCTCTGTATTAGAAATGTTTACTTTCATACCTAAAGAACATTCCTTCGCTTTCTCTTCCAGACACTGATCTCGCTGTTTTTCCGAAGGGTGAGTTGTCGGTACCTCGGGAAGTTGTGGGTACTCGACTTCTTCAGTCTGTTGTCAGTAGTCTGATTGGATTGTGCCACACACGTTAAAGTATCTGTTTGTTCTCGCCGCCTTTCAGTTGCCAGATTCTGGGAGACTTCCGCCGTTTCACTTACATTAGCATCTTCGTCAAGAACGACATATTTCTCATCCCCGATCTTAAAGCGATTGCCAGGCCACAATCCGCAAGATTCGAAGTCATGCGTGCCCGTGTCCATACAAACGGCTCGAAGATACGCTTTATTAAGGAACCAGGATGGTTTGCATCCACGATGCGCAAGCGGCACTAAAATTCAGTTTTAGTGATTTAAAAAATGACCTATGTAGTCTATTCATTGATGTATATTCAGTCCTTGTATCTATCGTCTAAATGTCAATTACGGTACATTATATACACTACAAACTTCGTTAAATTATAAGGTCTCGTCATTATATTTTTTAATCGCTTCTTTCATATTTTCTTTACTTCAAGAATTATATTTTCTTTTTGACACGTTGTTCTAAAATTAAAGACGATTAAGTTTTAATTTGTTTTGAACTTTTGCGGTTATTTTTTAAATCAGAAACTTAGAAAAAAATAAGTTTACGAATCGGTAATAGCTTATTGTGACATTCATCTAAAATGGTTTTCCTAAATCGTACCGGTACGTTTTAAGAACACGCTTCGAGTACGAAATAGGCGCGAGAGTCGAACAAACTTTACATTAGTGGCCAAAAAATTTGACAACAGATACGCGTGTTTCATCACTTCGGATGAAATCACAAAAATACGCACTAATACATCACAGATAGTTAAAAAACTTACACACGATCCAATTTGAAGAAATTTCGTATGAAATGTGCAAAAATATTACAGAAAAAGTTGAAAAAACTTTCCTTTTCAATATTTTTGTCGGGAGCAGAGTAACAGCGTGTTGTCTGTCAGATGGTAATATGACCGATTGTTATTTACTTCTTTTGCTACTAGAGACACTAATAGCTATTACGGGAGTGAAGATATAAGCGAAGTACGAATAAGTACGAATTAGGCAAGTTTCCCCTAGTCGATGCCGCGGCTCTGGACCCTTCTTCCGGGATCCGACCACCGAGTCGTCGACGTTTCCTTCGTCCCCGGAAAGAGTCGGATTACGAAAGGACGATAACGGGCATCGGCCGTGCCCGGCCGGTACTTAGGCCCGTCTTTTACCGGCATCGAACTGTTTTAAACGTAGTTTATAATTTATTGACCTCGTAGGTGGAGAGAAAGATCTTTGCTCCGCGCCCAAGGGGCTGTCCATAAATTACGTCTACGTTTTTCTTGAACTTTTACTCTCCCACTGTCCCAGTTTGTCCGAGTTTCCGTAATCTCCTCCCTCTTCAGCAATGTTCCCTCTAAGCTGCGCGGCTGCGCGGTCGCGCACTGCTCAAATTGTTGCCGCGCACGAGAATTTATGTGCCGCGCAGGCGAGCATGCACACCGACTTGAATTGTTGTTTACTTATTTCTCACTCTGTCTGCAACATGATTATTGCTGAGTATATTTCGTTTAAATACATTAAATCATTGACAAAAGTTAATATTTCGTATAAAAGTATGTTTTAAAATGAATTTTAATCTCTACTTTATAATTATTTTAATTTTTTAGAAAAAGTAAAATTATATATATATATGCTCAGCAAAAACTTTTTTGCTCAGAGAAGTATATGTTCCGCTCATCTACAAAAAAAAAAATTACAGGGAACATTGATCAAGATTAGAGGCAAAAAATATGGAATACTAGCATAGCAGGGACAAAAGTTTAGAATATNTTCGCTTTCTCTTCCAGACACTGATCTCGCTGTTTTTCCGAAGGGTGAGTTGTCGGTACCTCGGGAAGTTGTGGGTACTCGACTTCTTCAGTCTGTTGTCAGTAGTCTGATTGGATTGTGCCACACACGTTAAAGTATCTGTTTGTTCTCGCCGCCTTTCAGTTGCCAGATTCTGGGAGACTTCCGCCGTTTCACTTACATTAGCATCTTCGTCAAGAACGACATATTTCTCATCCCCGATCTTAAAGCGATTGCCAGGCCACAATCCGCAAGATTCGAAGTCATGCGTGCCCGTGTCCATACAAACGGCTCGAAGATACGCTTTATTAAGGAACCAGGATGGTTTGCATCCACGATGCGCAAGCGGCACTAAAATTCAGTTTTAGTGATTTAAAAAATGACCTATGTAGTCTATTCATTGATGTATATTCAGTCCTTGTATCTATCGTCTAAATGTCAATTACGGTACATTATATACACTACAAACTTCGTTAAATTATAAGGTCTCGTCATTATATTTTTTAATCGCTTCTTTCATATTTTCTTTACTTCAAGAATTATATTTTCTTTTCGACACGTTGTTCTAAAATTAAATACGATTAAGTTTTAATTTGTTTTGAACTTTTGCGGTTATTTTTTAAATCAGAAACTTAGAAAAAAATAAGTTTACGAATCGGTAATAGCTTATTGTGACATTCATCTAAAATGGTTTTCCTAAATCGTACCGGTACGTTTTAAGAACACGCTTCGAGTACGAAATAGGCGCGAGAGTCGAACAAACTTTACATTAGTGGCCAAAAAATTTGACAACAGATACGCGTGTTTCATCACTTCGGATGAAATCACAAAAATACGCACTAATACATCACAGATAGTTAAAAAACTTACACACGATCCAATTTGAAGAAATTTCGTATGAAATGTGCAAAAATATTACAGAAAAAGTTGAAAAAACTTTCCTTTTCAATATTTTTGTCGGGAGCAGAGTAACAGCGTGTTGTCTGTCAGATGGTAATATGACCGATTGTTATTTACTTCTTTTGCTACTAGAGACACTAATAGCTATTACGGGAGTGAAGATATAAGCGAAGTACGAATTAGGCAAGTTTCCCCTAGTCGATGCCGCGGCTCTGGACCCTTCTTCCGGGATCCGACCACCGAGTCGTCGACGTTTCCTTCGTCCCCGGAAAGAGTCGGATTACGAAAGGACGATAACGGGCATCGGCCGTGCCCGGCCGGTACTTAGGCCCGTCTTTTACCGGCATCGAACTGTTTTAAACGTAGTTTATAATTTATTGACCTCGTAGGTGGAGAGAAAGATCTTTGCTCCGCGCCCAAGGGGCTGTCCATAAATTACGTCTACGTTTTTCTTGAACTTTTACTCTCCCACTGTCCCAGTTTGTCCGAGTTTCCGTAATCTCCTCCCTCTTCAGCAATGTTCCCTCTAAGCTGCGCGGCTGCGCGGTCGCGCACTGCTCAAATTGTTGCCGCGCACGAGAATTTATGTGCCGCGCAGGCGAGCATGCACACCGACTTGAATTGTTGTTTACTTATTTCTCACTCTGTCTGCAACATGATTATTGCTGAGTATATTTCGTTTAAATACATTAAATCATTGACAAAAGTTAATATTTCGTATAAAAGTATGTTTTAAAATTAATTTTAATCTCTACTTTATAATTAATTATTTTAATTTTTTTAGAAAAAATAAGATTTATATATATATATATATATATATGCTCAGCAAAATTTTTTTTCCTCAGAGAAGTATATGTTCCGCTCATCGACAAAAAAAATTAGAGAGAACATTGCTATTGGGCATCCACAATATGTACTGTACAGTACGAAAATTGTGATTGGGAACCTATTGCTCGAGACTACATCATCTCAGCAATTGGAAAGACTTTTGGCAATGAAGACATTAGGAAAGATCGAAATAAGTGCCACATCACACGGGGAGTCGTGATTCTTCTTCACATATCAGACCGATCTGATATCTGAAGAAGAATCAGATATTCGGGAGTGGGCTTTCCGATCAAAGTGAAACTGTTGTTCAACGCATCTCCATTCGTCGAGACGGCAAGTTGATACCTACAAAACACCTCATTTTGACATTTAACGAGTCGACATTGCCACCTTCCGTTGCCGCAGGACACCTTCGTTACCCATACGTACCAAACCCTTCTTCAAATACCAGCGTTTTGGATACTCAAAAACATCCTATCGTGTGGAACCGAAGGTCACGAGAGTACTGACTATACGCGACCCCAAACTGGCTAAATTGCGAAGGTGAAAGTGTGAAAATGCGTAAATTTTCGGCGCCCGGTGCGGTTGCACCGTTCGCACCGCCCTAGGGCCGCCCCCGATCTAGTATACCTACTTTTGAGATTAGAATGGATATTATAAGCAGCACGATCGACCTGGATATAACTAACATTTCCCAGCCCGATGTATACCTCTCTGAACAATTCCTGTTATAACGGTCGACCTTAGCTTAAAACAATGTACTAAAGAATTTACCCCAGACTAAGTATACACACAGTTGTTTGCGGAGATCCATCGCAGTAATAGGAATTTAATTCCCATATACACGGATGGATCTAAATCGGTTCTGTGTCGGTTCAGCATTTGTCTGCTGCAGGCTATCTACTTAGTCTTGAAATATAGGCTATAAAGAGAAAAGGTT
This sequence comes from Centruroides sculpturatus, assembly GCF_000671375.1. Classification (NCBI taxonomy): domain Eukaryota; kingdom Metazoa; phylum Arthropoda; class Arachnida; order Scorpiones; family Buthidae; genus Centruroides; species Centruroides sculpturatus. The sequence goes on along the minus strand of NW_019385810.1, from coordinate 15,477 downwards.
ATCGTTGCTGCGTGATTTATACCGACTGAGTCTGTGCACTCGAAGCTTTCGTCTCACGTAAAACTGTTTCGCTTTCTATGCCAAATAAAGTTCGTAACTTATTTGCAATCCCTGTGCAATGAATTTCTTTCTAAAATTGCGCAGGGTCTCGGGCACATAGGTATAAGAAGAAATACAGCCGAGGCAGCTGCAAAGTCCGCTAGTCATTTAAACACATACCGTGTAGCCGCTCTTCATTTTAAAAATACAAATTTGTCGGGAATCCTGGCTTTCTGAAAGATACTACGGTCAAAGAGATCCGATTGTTCTATTTAATTTTCAATCCCCCGTTGTTGTTTCCTTTAATTGTTTTTTATTATTGTTATTGAGTTTATTTTTAATATTTTATCAAATTTTATTCACAATTTACCTCTCGGCGTGGCGCAGCTTAGCCTAAACGACTCTTGTACCAGAAAACCCTAACAAACCGACCGACCGACCATCGAAGTTTAACCTCTCCCTCCCTTTCGGTGTGGACGTCATTTACGGACAGCCCTTAATCGTAGTCCGCGTTAGGTCCAACTGTCGTAGCGTAGACGAATGGAAGGAGAAATAAAGGTCCGAACCGGTAGAAAGGGAGAATTTCCTAAATATTTGGCCGATTTGTAGTAGAAAGTGTTTGCTGCCCGCAGGTGGTCGTTCGGAGTCTTGACCTGGGAGATCTTCTCGTTGGGAGCCACTCCTTATCCCGGAATGGAAGTCGACGCCGAATTCTACAAGATGCTCAGCCGGGGATTCAGGATGGACCGACCGGAGTACGCTCCTCCCGATCTGTGAGTATCTCCTCTCTAAACGCTTCGTTTACGTCGATTTAAAGGGCGCGGGCTTCCTTCGACACAACTAACCCATCTTTGACGTCGACTGCCGTTTTCCGATTTACTTGTTAATCCTTTCGAGAAATTGGCCCGACCGGGGTCCCGCCCAATCGGACCCGGTCGCCGCCACCGGCGCCCCGGACCCGTAGAATCACGCCCACCTCTCAAACACCTTGCACTTTCCAAATCTCGCCGTTGGTGCGATTTCCGGAAGTAAGGCGAGGACTCCTTTACGGCCGGCCCTAACGGTGTCCCTAGGCAGGACCGTTTATTACGCCCGCATATGTTTAAGGTTACAGATATTGCGGATTATTACCTTTCCATCGGTTCAAATCTGCCTAATTTACGCCAAGTTTCCCAACATTTACCGTTACGTCTATCGATTTTAGTGGTCGCTTGCCCGGCAACGGGCGGTGGAGGGCGAAGAAAGCGGATGGCAATGTATTACGTCTTTAATTATTTTTTTAACGAATTTACCGGCGCCCATCCGCCCGGTGGGTAAGAAACGGCTGGTAAATATTTTAAATAAACATCCATTTTGTAATATTTTAGAAACCGTGGAATTTTAAACGTTTCTTGCCTTTCCGGCGTAATATAGGCTATAACAGAGGGAAAGTATGGCCGCGGGTGAAAATATCACCCCTCGACATTTTTGGGCTGGGGACACCGCGAAAAAATAAAATAAAATAAAAAAGTCGGGGTCTTTTTATGCACGCGTGTAAGGCCGGGAACACACGCGCGTAAAATTGTGTGGCAGAAAACTGAATCAGAAATCGGTTTCTGTTTTACGCTTTTACGCCGCGACACGCGTACGTAAAAATTCTGGCCGAATAGGAAACGCCATTGCCACTAACGGCGCCACATTTTATTCATTTTTTTCTCTCGTATCCCTTTGTACCTTTCATTTTTTCTTCGCTTCCTCCGCTATAATATAGAAAATTTAAATGAATAGACTCGTATTCCGAATTGAAATAAAGAACGCGCCATCTAAATACTAGGCCTATATATCTATTCTACTACACCTAGCTGTTATTTGAAATTTAGCACCTATAGCCGCGTAAACGTCGTTTAAATACGGTGTCTTTATACGCGACACCAGCGCGGTCGAACGGATTCGATAAACTCCTCTATTTCGACATCGTCACAATTGTAGGGTTAACCCTGGTTGCCGCCGTCGTTAGTCTACTTTGACGTCACAAAAAAGACGTCTGTATTAGAAGAATTTTGGCACTACTCTTTTTTCGGTTACGTTTCGGCCAAAATTTCGGAAAAATTTTTACGCTTTCTGTTTTATGCCGAATTTTACGCTATTTCGTCGGCCCTCTTCCAAGCTTAATAACTTTCGTGCTTTTTTCCGAAAATTTCTGAAATTTTGCCACATTTATTTCTTAAAGGAATCGACGCTATTAATGTTGGTGGTTAATTAAAGGTCGAGGGGGAGATAAAGAGAGTGGCGCGTAGTACTAAGAGTGGGATGGGACTCCGTGACCATTGTACCGGTTATTAGTATTTACATTTTTGTTTAAAACCGTTCTTACCCTAAAAATGATGTTTTTTGTTACTTTATAATAATTAAAAATATAAAGTTTTTTCAATTAAAATATCGTAACGGACGGCGTCACTGGCTGGGTTTTAAACGTTTCCGGGAAAAAAACGAGTGGTTGCAGGATATTTTTTAATTGTTCACCTGTTTTGCCTATATGTACCTGTACAGTACACCCGCGTTGTCGCCGGGACGGTTTTTTACAAGTGTTTTACTTTTTCTCCTTTCCGTCGCATGTTATAGTTTTCCTTATTATGTGTTTGTCCCGGTGTTACGATTATATTATTAGTTTTTAGCACTTTTGTAATATTTTCGAGAATTTCTTTTTGTATTTGAACTTTACCTGTTTCCGTTTTTCTGCCTTCTCGTTGTCCTTTTCCCTTGTTTTGCGTTTAGTCGTTTAACCAGCTTTTTAATATCCCTTAAGTCCGTACGTTTTAACGAAATGCTTCGTTTCCGTTGTTCCGTCCGTCGTTTTATTCCTAGGTTTTCCGTGACGTAAGTCGGTATTTCCCGGCTCGGACGTATATCTACCCGACGTGGCTTTGTATCGATTTGATATTCTTTCCTAATTAATTTTATAATGATAATTTGCGGACTTCTTCTACATCGAATCTAATTTTTTTCTTTAAAGCCGTTACCTTTTCTGTATTTACGTAAAAGAATATAAGATTTCTCTGCCTTATATATATATTTTTTATCCTTTTGTATCGTACGTAATTCCGCCAATAGGTGTTGTACGCGTGTATCGGTGGGAATTCTTTTTTGACCGTAATATTTCCCGTAGTTATGTTAATTCTGTACCGCTTACCGGACAATTTCTTTGTTTTAGTGTTTTTTCCTACCGGTTTTATAGTGGTGGACGACATCCCCGGTGTTTTTTATTTTTATTTTTTGTAGGTTTTGATCAAATCGTCCGTACTTTTAATGATTTTTGGTAAATTTCCAGTTTGTCTGGTATAAATATTTCTAAATTATAACGGATATAATTTGTAATAGGTATTAATGGCCGTAGCGGTTGTTGCCGGTTTTAACTTTAACGGTTGTTTTCGGCCTTCTCTGTCGACTACTTAATAATCGTTTCTATTTCCATTTATCTACTAGCGACTCTGGCATTAATTTGTCGATGGTGGTGACGTAAGTAAACGTATTAGATTTACTCCGGTGGCAAACACTGATTTAGACGAAGCTATGTATTTATGGTTGGTACAACGACAAAGCTTAGGCATTCCTCCGAGCGGTCCCGTTTTAATCCAAAGACCACTAGAGATAAATACAAAAACCAACAGAATTCCCGAATTTAAGGCGGTACTCCTTAATCCTCTCGGCCTACTCCATTTTGCATCCGGATCTATCGGGGAGAACGTTCCCGTTTTCGTATATTTTGCCAGGCAGTGGCTATTCTCTCGCTTCCTTCACCCTGGCCGGTCCCACCGCCTTTAAATGATTTGTATTTTTACCGAGGAGTGACCGGTGAAGACCCGGACACCGGGCAAACGACCATGTAACTTACTTAAACCGGCCAAAGTCCGCCGCTTTCGTCGTACCGCGCGCCTGGCGTATAGGGGCCGGCGCCGGTGCGCGTAGCCCCGACGGGCGGGGGTTACCACCGGAAGCGCCCGCTTCGCGTTCTTTCCGGGGCCGAGCCGGGCGGGTAAATTAATCCGGTGTTAATTACGGTCGAGGAAACACCGGAGATAAAAGTCGGTTGGGAACGTCCGGTCTACCGGGATTTCCCGTCGCCGTCGACCGATAGCGGACGCCCTTGTCCGGACTGCCGACGGTGGCCAGTTTTTGGAATTTCGTAAAATCACCTCCAACGTCTGCCCACTGAATTGCGGTCGTCGACCGTTTTCTGCCGTCCTTTCGGTTTCTCATCGGCCCGAGTCATCCGGTCCGAGTGGACCAATCCGGAAGTTAAATAACTTATTTGCGATCGAGTCGAATGATCCATCGACATCGCAAATAAGTTATTTAACTTCCGGATCCGTCTCCATCGGTCCACTCGGACCGGGTGTGAGCGGATGGACGATAGGGCCAGAGGGGCCCGGAGGGTGATCGTCGATCTCTTTCAGGTACGAAATGATCCGACTGTGTTGGAAGGCGGAACCCGAGGAACGTCCCACCTTCGCCGAACTGTCGCGGCGATTACGGGAGTGGGTGGACCCGGAAGACCTGAAAGTGAGTCGTCGTTCTTTCTTCTTCCGCCCGAGTAAATTTCCCGGCCGCCGGATGATTTTTCTTCTTTTTACAGTCGTACGAAGAAGCCGAGCGGGGCTACCGGACCACCGACGACCGCAAGACGGAATACCTACGCATGGGAGAAGCCACCGGTCCCGAAAAGTCTTCGGACGACGACTCTTCGGCCCACTACCTCCGACCGGGACGGGTTCGTCCGGTGGGAGACGGTCCCGTGCCCGCCGCCCCCATGGAGGCGGTTCCCATGATCCAGCTGGACCCGGTCCCGCCTGGCCGGGGAAAGAGGCCGGAGGAGGAGCCTGTTTGGGAGCGCCGCCCCTCCGACTACGTCTGCATGAAGTCTCCCCCCGCCTTCTCGTAACACCCGGCGCTTTCCCGTCCGAGAGGCCTTTTACCCGCCGCCGAGAAGCCGAGCCTCTTTTTTTAACCCGTAAAATTGCCACCGGGCAGAGCGGTCCCCACTCCTTCCGGCCGTGCCAGTCGCCGCGCCCGGGGGCGGGAATCCCTCGGGGGCCGAGAAGAAAAGTTTTCCCTCCGGAGGAGGGAATTTTCCCCGGCCCCGTCCGGAAATCTTTAAAACTGCGGGCGTCGGGCGGCCGGCCGAGTCGGCGTTATAAACGGAGCCGGCCGGTGGCGGAAGAATTTCAGTCGCTGGTGTCTTACGGCTTTGGAATTGCGTTAATGACGAATAAACGTTGTAAAATGTTGAAATGATTTCTCTTCTTTTGTCATACGACACGCAACGCGGCGGTAATGAAGTTTGAAAGTTGTTTTCTCGCGCCCGTCGACGAAAGACGGAAAGCAATTGGCGCCGAACGAAATTTATAAAACCGGAGATGAAACGAAACGAATTTTGCCACCCTCGCCGGAAGGAAGCGTGGACGTTTTCGTTTATTTTCTTACGCCGGAACAAATGCCCGACGTCCAATTGCCATCTACCAAAGGTAATTATTCTCGGTAATCATATTGTGCGCCGCAACCGATAAAACCTGCCCGCAATTTATCCGTTTTTCCGTTCAAATCGGGAATCGGCCTTACCTCCCGCTGGGATGCGGACGGCTGGAGCCTTTTGTCGGCCGACAAGAGGAAAGACTTTTATCCCTGGCGGGCCTCGACTTTGTCAGCTCGCGCCCCTCTTGTTTTCCGGAACGTCCGATTCGTCACTTCTGGCGCCGCACCCGCTCCAGATCTCGAAAAGTCCGTCGGTGGGTGGGCTACTTTTGATTTGCGCGGTTCCAGCGGCCGGGCCTATTCCTACCCGCCCTCGGCTCGTGCCCGCCCTTTTATTAGGCTTATGGTTTTCGAGTAGACGACGGACTTAAAAACGGGCCCGGATTGCCAAAGTCTAAAAGGCGGCCATACACGTTAAGTTAATCCTTTGAGGCTGCCTGACCTGGAGGAACTCGAGAATTTCCTATCGCCCACACACGAAGAAGAAAATCTCTCGGCAGAGGCGTAGCTAGGGTGGGGCAAGTAGGGCGCGTGCCCGGGCGCCACTCGCGGAGAGACGCCAAATGGTCTCCGAGACAAACAAGATTTGTTTCTGGAGGGGGAGGGGCGCCAATATAGTGTCGTGCCTAGGACGGCAGTTACGTTCGCTACGCCGTTGGCCATGGCATCCGATGACGATATACTGGCTGTTCTCGGATGTTTATTGGCAACAAATTCTATTAAAACTCGCGGGGAAAAAGTATGCATAGAAGTCTATGGTGTAAATAGTAGTAGTAGTGGTTTGGGTAGCACCGATCACAGAATTAATTTTTCAAGAGAAATCTTGGGCTGTTAAAAAGCATCAATTATCAGCGAAAGATCGATGGCCAGTCGATTTTACTACCAAAAAAATTCATGGATTAAATTTTATAGACGAATATGTATTAATGATTGTCGACCACATTCGATATTAGTACAAATTGTAAACATCATTATCGCAAAAGAATTTATATTAAACTTTGTCTTATTTTAATTTACTTGAATATTAGAACAATAAATTTATGAAAATGTAAAAGAAAATGATAAAGAGTATCGAGATGTTTTATGATAACGGAAGAAATGAATTGAGAAGTTTTCTAAATATTAAAATTATTTATAATTTTAATTTACTCGAGAAATTTTTCATCTGAAAAATTAACTTTTTAGGTTATAAATAATAAAAGTTAATAAGGTTATATAAAATAATTCACGAGACATTGTTCTAACTACTCGCAACTGAACGACACGGTGGCACACGCGTTAAGGTCGGCCTACGCAGTCTGACACTGCAGGAAAATCAAATGGTTTTTCGACTCTATTCCCGTGGTCTGCACCGACCACCGGAGTAGAATTGGCCAAAACTGTTAAATTTTCCCCCACACACTATCAGGAATTACTCGAGGTCGGGTATGCATGGTTAATCCTCAGAGGATTAACTTAACGTGTATGGCCGCCTTAAATTAGTTACAGCGTGGTATTCTCGTACGACTGAAACGGTAGTGATGGTATAAAGGAAATTTTCCTTAAGAGTATAAATGGCACGAAAGATAAAGTGCGGAGCATCCGTAAAACGAAGAGCTCTGAGATCGTTGTGATCCTAGAAGACCTAGAAAAGGTGGTGAAAAGTACTAAATTGCAGAATACCGAGATATCTATCCAGCAGCCCAGGAAAAAATGGTCCAGTGTTTGTATCAAAGAAGTACCAGAGAGTACAGTATATCTAAAGAAGAGGTGGTAGAATGTAATGATTTGAATGGGGAGGAGACCTAGTTGGAAAAACTCAATAATGAGTTTAAATTAATTTATAAAACGAATTGTAAGAGGTGACTGGGTAGCCAGGGTGCTGACTAGTCTAAAGCCCTGGTCACACTATGCGATTTCCAGCCGCGCAGGCGACTGCAACCGCGACGGCCGTTCCCGTTAACTAGTAATCCCCCTCGAAAACCGGCGCGACTGCAATCGCAACTAGAAACAAAAAGTTTGTTCTACTCGCGACGATTGCAAACGCGCATCCAATCAACAAACGCCTTTATGCCACGTCATAAAGTGACAACATTGAAAATAGTTCAATCATCATGGCGGATAGTTAGAGGATTAATACTTTTACAGAATCGAGATTGATCGAGCTTATTCAGGCTCACCAATACCTGTGGGATTTTAATTCTTCGTTTTATCGAAGATTTTATCTTTTCATGTATTTTCGCCAGCTCTATTAAAATAATCGCCTTTTTTCTTTTATTCATTCCAGAAAAGGAACTGCTTG
>NW_019385810.1:0-5518 GCF_000671375.1 Centruroides sculpturatus | reverse complement strand
CTTTTTATTTTATAAAATCCGTCTTCTTGCGCCACCAGAGGGCCTTTTAAACAATAGGTAGTCTGTTAGCGTCGGTCAGTAGTAGTCCAAATTCGATACGAACGTTTGTTTCTTGAAAATTTCATCACGATTTAAATACAGTATTTACTTTTAATATTACCGATATGTCATCGAAAAGAAAACGTGTTGTATTATCATTAAAAGACAAATTAAAGTATTTGTTTCGATTATCCGGATTTTTCCTTATCCGGACTACCTTCATCCCCAATTAGTCCGGATAATCGAGGTTCTTCTGTATTTACATTTTTTGTCGTACAGATGCGCGTATTTTCTAACTTCTTCGATGAAGAATTCCAAATCTATTTGTTTCCTCGTCGTTTTCGCTACACTTTCCGCCATTACGACAATCAAACTACGCGTGACTACGCGTCACAAATCCTCGCGTTTTTATCGGTGGCGGTACGACAGAAGCGCGGGACGAAAACGGAAAAGTTAAATAATTTTGAGCTCCGCTTTCGGTCTGGCTTCCGCCCAACCGAACGTTACAAAACCCAAAGTTTCGTCAATTTGGCTTTCGGTTTTACGATTACGTGGCGGATTCCGGTAATGCGGAGTCCGGGCTTTATCCTCAAAATTAAGCTTTTCGCCGTTTTATATTTTTAACTATTATAGAGTTAAAGAGAAATTATTTATGGCCACGCGGTGGCATTGCCGGGCCGCAATTTAATCACATTTTTAACTTCATTAATACCTTTGGGGGGATTCTCGAATAGAAATAACGCCACGTTGGGTCGGTATCGGACGTGGTTACGTAATTAATCGGGGCCTCCCGCCCCTAAGCTTCGGTGTCTGCTATGGAATTTCGTCTACGTAACTCCGTTCTCGAGACGAAGGGAAGACGGGCGGTGTACATTTTTTCCACTGTAAAAATGTAAAAAGTCGTTTTAATAAAACACGGTAAGGGATGGCGCCACCGAACGTTGCCGTTACGGATATTTTTAGTCCAGCTTTAGGAATATCGAAATTAGTTTCGAGTATGAAGATGGATATTTTTATCGGAGTCGGTAATTGTTTTGGCAGCCGTTGTTTTTCTTAGGTCCTGCCATACTTGTACGGAAATAAAAATTTTCCATTAATATATAAAAACTTTAAATATATAAATTTTATTAAATTAGAATAAAAATTCTACCATTTCATTTATTTTAATTAATTAAACAAATCGGACAATTAGAAATTACTTAAAGCGGCATCTACCCGACAGTCGCAATTCGAAGGTGTTTCGTATTCGTTGTACGGACTCGGGTGCGGGCAGAGAGAACATTTAACCCTCGGCTACGTTCGGTGCCGTATTAGCGAGTAGAGGCACGGACGGCCGAAGATTAAAACGAAAACGTTTTAATCTTCGGCCTTACGCCGTTAGGTTTACCACCGAGCGCGGATTCCGGCCATCGACAGTTCTGTTATACTGTATACTGTATATGTATATACACGTAGAGCCGACCGGGCACCGTCTAACGCCACGGTTCCACTTCCGGAATGGGAAATGCATTTTCCTCTCGCACGGTCGACGACCCGACGACGGAAAGAAAACGGCGTATTTTTCGTGGCAAAGGCGATAAAACGGTAAAAACTGGCGACAGAAGGGGCGCTAGTTACTTCCCACCGGGCATTGGAAGCGAACGAGTCGGGGGAGCCACTTTGTCCGCAAATATATTTATTCTTCCCCACTAAACTGCTTTTGGGTTTATACAGTCGACCCCCCTATAACACTGTTGATTATTCCGTTTTATATGAATTCCGTGTTGTACGAGTCACTTAGATTTTACAAATACGTGTGCCGGGCTGTGAACGGTTCACGTATTTGTAAAATGTAAGCGACTCGTACGACATGGAATTCATATAAAACGGAATAATCAACAGTGTTATAGGGGGGGGTCGACTGTAGATTTACGTCGACCCCGCGCTCGCTTACCGTAGTTTCCCGCCGGCCCCGGGCGGTAAAAGTGACCGCCGTTAAATTATTCTTTCGGACGTCCCTCCGCCGGAAAATCGGTTCCGCCGCCGGTCCGGGATCCGGCCGGCGGGCACCGTCCGGAACGGCCCGGATAGAGGCCGACACCATCGCTTCCACTCTCCGCCGGTGGCGCGGCGTTGGCCTCACTTTCTCCCGGTTCTCCACTGCCGCCGCCTGCGGGGAACATGGAGCGCTTGCGCCCGTGGCTGTGCATTTGTCTGTCCGTCGTCGTCCGGGGTGAGTTTTTCTCTTTTCCTCCCCTCTTGGCCGGGGAAAGATGGCGTCGGGCCCCGGCCCGGGACTGGGTGCAATTTACGCGGAGGCGTCGACGGCCCTCCGGAACGGTCCGGGCCGGCCCGCGACTCCTCCTTTCGTAGGCGGTGGAAGGGAAGTATCTGGCTTTATTATTTTATTAAGGCTAAGAGGCCTCCGTCGTATTCTTAGATACTTGTCGCTCGGGCTCCCTCCCATCCGGAAAAGGCGCGGGGAGGGTGAGACCGGGCCGAAGATAAACGTAATTTGTCTAGTCCGTTACGAGTCTCGGGACGGTAACGAATAGGCGCCGAACTCTAGAAACTTTCCCGTTAGTTACTTGTTAGTTCCCGGCCGCGTGGTTATCGTTATTATCGCCCGGTCACCTTTCCCTTATTTCTCGCCCGTGACCGACAAACACCGGATTATTTGACGGCCTCCGCCGAGAACCGTCGCGGTACCCCCCTCCGGTAGACCGCGTGGTCGTACCCGATCGGGTGGTTACACACGGCTTTCGTTAAACGCTTTTGTCACGCCGTTTCGTCCGTTTTTAACGGAGATAAAAGGTGGAGACTTCCGGACCTATCCCGCTTCCGCCGCGCTGGCCCACCCGCGTAAACGTAACCCGGCCAGTAATTTAGCCTAAACGTCGTCTAGCGGTTTAGGGGTGGAGACGCCCGGCCCCCTCGGTGGCCGAGGATTTTTTGGCAGTATTAGTAATAATATTAAATTATATTAATTACGTAGTATTAATACGGGTGTTTCGAGACGTCGGGACGCGTTGACGGCGCGTAATAAATCCGGCGGATTTTCTAGGCCGACCGCCGACGTAACGGGAAAAGCGGAAGCCTCTTTCCGCCACGAGTCCGGGAGTTTGTATTTGGGGAAGGAGCCGATTTCCGGTCCCCGGCCGGGCCGGAAGTCGCCTTCCGGACATTTCGGTATTTGCGACTCCGTCTTTCTACGAAAACGATAACAAAACGGAGCCGGATCCGTCCGCGCGATAAGGGGTCGTCCCCCCATGGCGTCCAGGCCGGGAAGGAGGAGGGGGATTACGACCGGGGCGAGAGGGGTCGAGTCGGAGTCCGACGTCCGTTTATTTTCCTACATTTGTGTACAGTTTATTTCAAAATTTCTCCTACGTTTCGTTTCTACTTACGGTATTTATCGTCGGTAAAGCGATGGACGCGGTCGACCGGGCCACAAAATACAAACGTTATTACTGTTTTCCGTATAAAAATAATTGCCGTTCTTTTGCACCCGTCCCGGTAAATTTAAATAATGTATTTTTAAGAAACGACTCGAACGAGTTAGAAGAAGATTTTGTAATTAACAAAGACGTTTATACCTGTTACGTACGGTACAGTACTTTTATTTATTTATTTTCGCAAGTAAAGGGACAATTTGCGACGATCGGGTAAAATGACAAAATAAATGAAAAGAAAAAAGTATGGAATTTCTGGGAATGAAGCGCTTTTCTTTGTTGCGCTTGGACGTAAAGTAATTAACTGCGCTACGCTTTCCTCGCTCGCAAATAACTCTTACGTCTTAGTCTCGACCGTATTTATATTTGTATATAAAATTGAATAAATATATTAAAAATATCCGCCAAATCGTATAGCGTGCAAAAATGTCTAACCAGTAAGTTTCTGTCGCCCGGACGACCGTGGCTCGTTGCTCGTCTGTTCGGGTTTTAAGGGGATGGAATTTCGTCGTCGGTCCGAAGAGGGCCGGGGGTTTAATAAACCTCCGACAAACGGGAAGAGAGGAGGAAGGGAAGTAGAAGTGAGAAAAATGCGGACGGCCCCGGGCGCCACCGGAAATCCCGGTCGACCCCGAGAAGACGACCGGGCGGCCAAGAATTAGGAAGGGCTCCCTCCGTCCGCCCAACGGTACGGAAAAGCGGTAGAGGCCGGCAATTAATAAGAGGGCGGAAACGTCGACCGGACGCGCGCGTTTATCCGGTTACTTTTTTTAAGTACCGGCGGGGTGGGAAATCCCGCCGTTTTCCTCCGCTCTTCCCGTTCCCCCCTTTGGCCGACGAGGGGTGGCTCGGGTACGGGGGCCGGTCGGAATCGGGAAGGATTCGATCCCCGGAGCCGCGGGGAAAAAGGGGGAGGGGCTGCGGCCTCCCCGCCTCCTCGGACTCTTATACTCCGGGGAAGGGCGGCGGGGCCCGGAGGGACGGCCCCGCGGGTTGAAAAGGGGACGGCGCGTAAAATACGGCTTACGCCGAAGTTTGGATTAAGAGCCGCGGAACTTCCCGGGGCGGCATTTTCTTAAAACGGACTTTCGGTATTATTAATTATAAAATGGGAAAAAACTTAATTTTCGGGGTGGAGGCCTCTCGGAGTAATCCGTCTTTCCCGGGCAAATAATTACGTTGGGGAAATGTTAAACGGTGGGATCTTTCAGGTGCGTCGGACTTCGGACCTCGATTCGTCGACCTCCCTTCCGTCACCGACGTGGCCCGGGGATCCGACTTCAATCTGACCTGCGAAGGAACGCGTCCCCTGCAGTGGCTGGTGCCCGACCCGGTGAGTATCTTCCTTTCCTCCGCTCTCCTTACCCCGACTTTTTTCCGGCCCCAGTGCCAAAACTGCTCGTTGACCGAAACAATCTATCCCTATCGTATTTATTAGGTTATAAGCCCGCGCCCCGGAAAATCGAAAACAAAAATCGCTTCCGCCGGCCGTGCAGGTGCGGTACGTTCGTACAGTCATACCCCGGACTTACGCGATAGGTGGGACCGAGCGATAACCGCGTAAGTCGAATTCGCGTAAGTCGGGGTATAATTTCACATATAAATACATACAAATAATTTTTAATTGGGGCCGGAGACTAAAGAAAACAATAATTTAGAAAAAAATGTTTAATAAAATCTTAGATAATACATACGTATAAGAAATTATATCATTATACAATTTTTCACATTTACTTGATTATCACACTATAATTTTAACATCGTTTCCATCTCAGCGATAATACCGTGACGTTCAGGAATGATGCTCGAATTTAAAGATTGAGCATTTCTCACAGCTTCGAGAATTTTTTCTTTGCCTTTTATAATTGTTCTGACCGACAATTCCGGTAGATCAAACTTCTTTGCCAATTCACAAATTTTCATTTTTGTATCCAAGTCTTTAATAATGTTAACTTTACATTCCAAAGATAAAGTTTTTTTTTCTTATTTGATGCAGAAGAATCAGTTCTACTTCGTTTGGATGACATAGTAGAGTGTTAAGATTAATC
>NW_019385809.1:153364-157684 GCF_000671375.1 Centruroides sculpturatus | reverse complement strand
ATATTTTTACTAAAGCTGGGGGAGCATATATCCCTCCTACAAAATTGAGGAGGATGCAGGGACAAATTTGTGATAAATCTAGGTACTAATTTTTAGTTTGATTACATTGCTGTTACTTACTCATTTACTAGTTTGAAATTTATAGCTAATTAGATTTTAATGCATATTAAATATTAAAATTTTTTCAGAGAACAATGGATAGAAAGCGTTCTCGCAGCCGCACAAATACTAAGGATGATGACGATAACCAGAGAGATAAAAAGACCATAGAATATATTTTTACTAAAGCTGGGGGAGCATATATCCCTCCTACAAAATTGAGGAGGATGCAGGGACAAATTTGTGATAAATCTAGGTACTAATTTTTAACAACTGAAAAATTTAATTTTCTGTAATAACTTATAACTTGTATTGCCACAGTCTAAAAACATTAGACAATGTTATAAAATTTCCTGTTTCAAATACAATGGATACATGTTAAATATGATTAGTTAGAATATATATCAATATTTTTAACATCATAAAATTTTGTTCAAACTGAATATATTCTGATTGATTGCTTTGAGTAAAGATTGCCATGAACTGAAAACGTGTTTTATTTAAATATTTTGCTAGGAATAAAGCTCATATTTACCATTATATTTAAATTTACCATTGTTTTTAATAATGTATAATAAATTAAAGCAGGTATATCTTAAAATTCAGGTTTATTTTAAATAATAATTTTTTAAAAACTTCATTATATTGTTAAATAAAAATAGATTTTAATAATTGAAAATATTTATTTCTTCTATAAAATATGTATGATGTATCATTAACAGTTTGGATTGAATAGAAAGATTGATATATCAATTGACTTTTTAGTATTTCCAACATTCTGAGAAACATTCCTTATACTTTAAATTCATTGGATCAGTCATTCTCAAGATCATTCTCACATTATTGTACAGTACATCAGTCAATTCTGTTCATATTTATTTTATGAAATGCAGCAGATTTCATTTTTAAGAATTGGCAGTTTATTGTAAATTTTTCACTGTTTAATATTTATTAATAATAATCTTTTATTGAACAAGTAGGTACAGTAGCTTATACTTAATTAACTGGTGAACAGTTGTCATCATTAAATTACTAGAACTCTTGCACTATTTGTTAAAATTTAAAATTTTTCTTACATGGTTATAAAGACTACATAAAATATTGCAGCAAAAGAAAAACTGTAGGCAAACAAAATGTTTTCTGGATTATTGAGTGGCTTATTGTAACTTGTCAGCTAACTAGACAGAAGTTTTTTTAAATCGAATGTGATTTTTAACAAGTCGTTACCTCCATTTTTAAAAGGCCAGTTTCAAGATAGGAAGCTTTAAACTAAATTGCAAAATTATTATAAGTTTAAAACTACTACTTTATAATTACAGATAATACATTTTTACTAATTACAAACTGTGCCCATAAACTTTAGCACATTGAAAAGAAAAAATATTTTTATTTTAGTATTTGTTAATAATTTGTATACTTACCAGTTTAGATTATAATTTTCATATAGAACATTTTAACTATAATTTTATTTTGTATGACTATTATACTATAATATGCTTCTTATCTAGCTTGTGAGCACTATGTTGGCCTTTTTATTCCTAGACTTATTACACCATCTAATGTACTGTGTAATAAGTCTACAAATGTAGAGGCCAACATAGTGCTCACAAGTATATTGTATGACTATCATATGTGAAATATATAAGTAAATAATTACAGAAAAATATGTATTGATACAAGTTGTTATTTTTTTTGTTTAGTGAGAGTTATCAGAAGATAGCCTGGGAAGCTTTGAAGAAAAGTATAAATGGTTTCATCAACAAAGTAAATGTTTCAAATTTGAAAGTTATTATAACTGAATTATTCAAAGAAAATCTGGTTAGAGGAAGGTATGATAATTATTTTTGTAATATCTAATTATCATTAGTAGCTATAATCTTAGATTTAGGATATGCATTTTGATACTGATTCACAGGATGTGATTATAAACAAATTAAAAATAATAACCTACAATATATGTTTGTTAATAAAATAAAAAATTAACAGCTTACAAGATTTTGCCAGTTTTTAAATTTGTTTTAATTTACACTGTTAGTTATAAAACAATGATCAAAATTATACACTGAATCAATCTTCATTAAGGATTTTGCATAATTTAAAAATATTATTAATTTAAGATGCATTTATAATAGTATGTGGAAAAAGTGTTCTATATAAAATCAGATGGAAGTTGTAAATTTCATAAAAGTTTGACTTATAGACATTTAAATATATTCTATAAGAATATTCAATAATTTATTTGTAATTAACATTAAGCTGCTTAAAATTTCATACAGTGATATTTAAAGAAAGTAAACTTATTTTATTATAGAGAGGATTATTTTAAAATTTTTAATATGTTATTTCAGATCTGTAATGAACTATATACAGGGTTCCTACACACCTGGAAAGTCAGAAATTTTCATTAGTATTCAGAAAATTTCGTGGAAAGTCAGGGAATTTGACAAAAATTGTTAAAAACCTGGAAAAGTTGGGGAATTTGCCTCTTTGGCTGCCTTGTTGATATTTTTTGCTCACAATAAGGCAGACCATCTGCAGGCAGCGAGAAGTAATGTGGTAGGTACAATGCAACTTATGGAAAGGCATGCAGAATATTTTCAGGACCCAAAATTTCCCCAAAAATTATTGCACACAAACTTAAATCATAATTTATGAACCAATTAATAATTATTATTACATAGTTTGGAAAATTAAAATTAAATCATACATATAAGCAATACTAAGCTGATAAGTTAACATAAATATTTTAGATTAGAAGAATGCTTTAATTTAAGCACATGTTTTCATCATCCTAGGATAGCATATACAATTATAAACTTGATGCAATATGTTGATTAATAGGAGTAAAATTGAATTCAGTACCGTAAATTATTGTTTTTATTCTTAGTACAGACAGTAATTAATAGACTTTTTGACATCCAAAAATACAAAATTTCTTTATAATGATGATCTCAAAATGAATTTTTATGTCAAGGCTCAAAAATTTCAGTTAAGTATGAACTCCAAGTGATAAACATTAAAAAATATTGTAAAAGAAAATTTTCATATTATTGGAATTAGTCTTTTCCCACCATAACCGTTTTCTCTAACTTCTAGAACACTTCTTTACATTATTTAAGTTAAATTATTTTAACTGAAGGTAATAAGAAAAATTACATACGTTTACAATTTAAATAATTTCATTAAAACATTATAATTTTTTGAAATTACTTAAAATTTTAAAGTAACACAAGTTGGATCTGAGACATGGTTGTTATTACTGGTTTCCTTATGTGCTTAGTCTCATCAATGTCTTAGTGCAGTGGTGGCCAACAGTTTTTGCCCCCGGGCTGAATTGGAAAGAGAATTTTCTTCACGGGCCGAACCAGAGGCTGCCCTAGGAAGATTTTGAGGTGGTGCAAGATCTCATTGTGGTGTCACCCTGTAGAGACTAAATTGTATATAGAGATTACAGATACATTTTTCACATTATCATGCTTTATCAACATTCTATGCTGTACTTAAGAGATTTGTAATGGAGGGTTAACTCTAACTGGACAGCGAGTTGTTGGCCTTTTTTTTTTTTTTTAGGCGTTAGAACTTTCACCAATCTATTCTGACTTAAGTAGCTAATATTGAAAGATTAATTGCAGGCCACATAAATCCATTACACAGGCCACATCTGGCCCACGGGCCATATGTTGGCCATGCCTGTCTTAGTGGATAAAGTTTTTCAGGTTTTCTTCACAAATCTAACACCTAAAGAGTTAGTTTCCTGTAGAAAGCCTTTCTGGAGGCATTCCTCCTTGCAAGATTTCCAGGTGTTGCATTGCCTTCTTCCAGAAAGCTATCCATTCTGAGATACTTAATTGATTTCTTTATTTGACATCTTTGAAAGCATCATTCAAAATCACTTAAAATTTTTGAACAGTGTGTAGTGCTGAATAGTAGAAATTTTCATGTGCAAATGGTTGAGGTAATTTCGGGTAGAGTGCATTGTAAAATGCCAGGGAATCAAACTAAGTTCCAAATATAATATATTGCAGTATCAATTGTCATTTGTAAATTTTCACACAGCTGTATTAATTATGCAGTACAGTGGGTGAACGGTTAACGAACACAATCCCTTCCAAGACTTTGTTCTCTATCCGAATTGTTCCTTAACCGATTATCTATTTACCATAGGTTTTTATGGAAATATGATTAATTCGTTCTGAAGACTTCCAAAAATAAAAAATATAT